>NC_066878.1:25658993-25701493 GCF_022985175.1 Labeo rohita
TATTTCAGCTAGTGGCTGAACACTACTGTTTAAAATTGTGAGGTCAGACTTTTTTCTTTTCTTTTTTTTTTTAAATAAACTAATACTTTTATCAAGGTTACATTAAACTGATCAAAGTGACAGTAAAGACATTTATAATGCTAAAAACAAATGCTGTTCTTTAAACCTTACTATCCATTTGTTTTAAGTAGATCTGAAAAAAATACTAAAACTATACAGACATTTAACAAAAAAAACTACTAAAAATGACAAAAACTTTAATTAAAAGTTAAGTGAAAACATATTTTATTATCATTTAGAAGCTATTAAAAGTTTTTACTGATATTCTGAATATTCACTATTTTATTTTAATATTTTTATTTAAATTTTTTAAGTTTTAATAGCTTTTTTGTGTTTTTGTCATTTTTATTCGTTTTTTTCTATACATCTATATAGTTTTTATTCATTTTTATTTCAGTTTTAGTTATTTTTAGTTATTCCAGCACATCAAATTAGACATGTTGCATTAAGTATTTTTTAATATTTTATTTCATTTCAGTTATTTTTTAAGTAACAAAAATGTTATTTTAATATTGTTTCAGTCAAGGGAAAATACAAAAATAAAAACAATTAAAATAAATAAAAATATAATATAATATAATATAATATAATATACTATACTATAATATAATATAATATAATATAATATAATAAAATAATAAAACTAATACTATCCCAATTCTTTTAAAATGTCATTCTCATAAAACAAATAAATCATGAATGTACAGAGAGGTTAAATGATCATTTTTGAGTGAATTATTGTTGTAATCATGTTTAATTTCACTATCGTGGCCGTCTGACGCGCTATCAGAGCTCTCGTTTGTCCTGACACTGTGAGAACAGGCGTTTGGAGCGAGATCTGATGTGGAGGAATCTGCTGAGGTAACGTGAGGACGGCGGCGGGGACGCGGCTGACAAATCGGATGATTAGCTGGAAGAGAAAACAACAGACACTGGCCATATCAGATGCAGAAAGCGGAGACTTTAAGCTTGGATGTCACGGCCGCTTCGGCCCGGAGTCTGGCAGTCTGTGGCGGCCGCGGCGGCGTAACGGATACCTGCGCTCTCGCTCTCTGGAGACGAGCTGAAGGAGTCTGAGCTCCTGAATCATCATGAGCAAACTCGACATTCACGGCCCAAATTTAACAAACGCTCATTTCTCAGCAAATTAAACTTCACACAGCTGCGTGTGATCATCACACTAATGTTACATTTGAATCTCTGATATTGTAACATGAAGGTCTTGTGTAGGTGTTCAGTGTTACAAAAACTGTAACAAATGTAACACTTCTGTTCAAACGTTTGAGGTCAGACTTTTTTTTTTTTCCCCGGGAAAAAAATCATATAGAACTTTCTAATCATCTGTAAGTCCTGAAAAAAAAAAATTGTATGATGTTTTCCACAAAAATATTGGGCAGCACGACTCTTTTTAACATTGCTAATAATCAGAAATGTTTGTTGAGCAGCAAATCAGCATATTAGAATGATTTCTGAAGGATCATGTGACACTGAAGACTGGAGTAATGATGCTGAAAATTCAGCTGCGCATCACAGAAATAAATTACAGTTTAACAGATATTCACATTGAAAACAGGTGTTTTACATTGTAATAATATTTCTTAATTTTTTACTGTAGTTTTGATCAAATAAATGCAGCCTTGGTGAGCAGAAGAGACTTCTTTAAAAACTTTTGAACGGTAGCGTATATGTAATTAAGTTCTATTAAAACAGAAAAAATTAGAATATTAATAGCCAAAACCAATAAAAGAATATATAAATGTTTTCTCTCTCATTTTAAACTCTCATGTTTCCAGACAAGCCAAATAAAAGTGACGTAACAATTTTGACCAAGGACTTATCAAATATAATTTACAATCAGCTGAGTTGAGTTATAAAGTATCAGCGTGTTTTGAGCTGCTAAAATGAACACTATCATTTATGAGTTTATCTGGACTGAATGAATGAGTTATTGTGTGAATAATATCAGAAAGATCCTCCACATTCAGATAACCTTTTCACAACAAATGAAGTTTGTCTTTTATTTGGAGCTGCTTTTAGGATTGTGAAACATGAACTTATATTGTTCACGTACAATGACAATAAAGAAACATATTTAATTATTATAAATTATATATATATATATATATATATATATATATATATATATATATATATATATTATTATTATTATTATTTATAAAAATAACAAGAAGAATTTGTGGGACCTGAAGGATTTTTCTGAAGAACAGCAGACAGTTTAACTGTTCAGGACAAACAAGTTTTAAAAAGTTTGAAAGGTTTAAAAAGTTCAAAAAGTTTTAAGTTTGATGATTTTCAGTCTGAAATAGTTTAAAATTTAAAGTAGCTTTAATAGGTTAGAGTTTGAATGTTTTGACGATGATACAGTCTATCAGAGACAGACAGACAGATATATAGATTAGATAAACAGAAATAGTCAGATGATAAAGTATATTGCTAGAATGTTTCTAGCATAATTAGCAAGTTACTAGCATGTTGCTAGCATGATTTTAACATGATTAGCATGTTGTTAGCATGTTATTAGCATTATTAGCAAGTTATCATCATGTTGCTAACACAATGTTAACATGATTAGCATGTCGTTAGCATGTTACTAGCATGATTAGTGAGTTACTATCATGTTGCTAGCATGATTAACATGCTATTAGCATGTTTCTACCATGATTAGAAAGTTACTAGCATGTTGCTAATCTGTTTCTAACATTAGCAAGTTTCTAACATTGCTGTTTGCATGTTATTAACATGATTAGCAAGTTATTAGCATGTTGTTAACATGATTTTAACATGATTAGCATGTTGTTTGCATTTTACTACCATGATTAGCCAGTCGCTAGCATGATTGTAGCATGATTAGCATGTCTTTAGCATGTTTCTAACATGATTAACAAGTTATTAGATGTTGCTAGTCTGTTTGTAAAATGATTAGCATGTCGTTAACATGTTACTAGCATGATTAGCGAGTTACTATCATGTTGCTAGCGTGACTGTAGCATGATTAGCATGTCGTTTGCATGTTTCTAACATGATTAACAAATTACTAGAATGCTGCTAATCTGTTTCTAACATTAGCAAGTTACTACCATGTTGTTAACATTTACTAGCATGATTAGCATGTTGTTAGCATGTTACTAACATGATTAGCATGTTGCTAGCATGCTTCTATCATGATTAGCATGCTGCTAGCATGTTCCTAATGTGATTAACATTGTTGTTTGCATGTTATTAACATGATTAGCAAGTTATTAGCATGTTGCTAGCATGATTTGAACATGATTAGCATGTCGTTAGCATGTTTCTAGCACGATTAACAAATTACTAGCATGTTGCTAATCGGTTCCTAACATTAGCAAGTTACTACCATGTTGTCAGCCTTTTACTAGCATGATTAGCATGTTGTTATCATGTTACTAGCATGATTAACATGTTGTTTGCATGTTAGTAGCATGATTAGCCAGTTACTAGCATGTTGCTAGCATGCTTCTATCATGATTAGCATGCAGCTAGCATGTTCCTAATGTGATTAACATTGTTGTTTGCATGTTATTAACATGATTAGCAAGTTATTAGCATGTTGCTAGCATGATTTGAACATGATTAGCATGTCGTTAGCATGTTTCTAGCACGATTAACAAATTACTAGCATGTTGCTAATCGGTTTCTAACATTAGCAAGTTACTACCATGTTGTCAGCCTTTTACTAGCATGATTAGCATGTTGTTATCATGTTACTAACATGATTAACATGTTGTTTGCATGTTAGTAGCATGATTAGCCAGTTACTAGCATGTTGTTAGCATGCTTCTATCATGATTAGCATGCTGCTAACATGTTCCTAATGTGATTAACATTGTTGTTTGCATGTTATTAACATGATTAGCAAGTTATTAGCATGTTGCTAGCATGATTGTAGCATGATTAGCATGTCGTTAACATGTTACTAACACGATTAGCGAGTTACCATCATGTTGCTAGCATGATTGTAGCATGATTAGCATGTCTTTTGCATGTTTCTAACATGATTAGCATGTTGTTAGCATGTTATTAGCATGCTTAACAAGTTACTAGCATGCTGCTAATCTGTTTTTAAAACGATTAGCATGTCGGTAACATGTTACTAGCATGATTAGCGAGTTAGTCATATTTCTAACATGATTGTAGCATGATTAGCATGTCGTTAACATGTTACTAGCATGATTAGCAAGCTACTAGCATGTTGCTAATCTGTTTCTAAAATGATTAGCATGTTATTAGCATTAGTTAATAGTTAATAGCATGTTGTTAACATTTTACTAGCATGTTGATAACATGATTTTGGCATGATTAGCAGGTTTTTTAGCATGAATAACAAGTTACTAGCATGACAGTAGTGACAGATTAAACTCAGCTGTGGATCACTCAGGAACAACACGGTATTAAGAATCAAACATACGTAAACTTTGAACCGGCTCATTTTTATAAATCGAACGATTCTGACCTGATGACCATGTTGCAGTGGGCGCACATGGGCGTGCGTGTTCCCGCCGGGATGTGTTCGGCTCTCTGCACCAGCGAATCGTCGTCGGGGTGAACCTGAGGCGCGGGTCGTTCCGGGCCCTTCGGGACGCTGTCGCTGACCCGTCCGAACGAGGGGCCCGTCTGCGGCGCAGGTGCACCTGCTTTGGGAAACCCTAATCAAAGAGAAAGAGATTTCAATCAGGCGACCCCTCGCTGAACTTCACCCACAACGGCGCCTGTGTTACGGAAGAGCGGCGTAATGAGATCGCGATATTGTGCGCGGCTATGTAGCGTGACCGAAGGTGATGGAAAGTTCTGGTTAAGATATACGAACTCTATCTCTCGTGAAGGGACCATCTGCGGACGGGACATCCACACCGCGCCGCCACCGCCGCAAAACAATGGATCGGTTTACTCAGGCCGGGAAAAAAAAAAAAAAAACAACATTCCCAGAAGCGGAGGAGACACCTGGCAAAATAATCCCGTCTTTCGGACAAGCCTTCCCTTCTCTGGCCGCCTCCGGAGAGACAGCGGGGTCAGAGGTCACGTGGGCGGCACACAGCGGCTCATTCGGAATCAAAGGCGCGCGGGTCACGCGGCGAACGCGCCCTGGGTTTCCGAGCCGGTGAGAATGGATCTGCTCGTACGGGTGTGAAAGTGGCACAACTCTTATCTGCAGCTGACGCACATCTGGAGGAAGTGTGTGTGTGTGCAGTGTTCAGCTCAGCTGTGATGAAGATGAGTGTGTGTGTGTGTGTGTGTGACAGACATCATCTTCACATGACGAAAAACACACATTTGATAATTAGTATCTGCTGTTTTCTGATCATAAATCAGAGGATCTGATGTGCCAATATATGTGCGCATGACATTTTTTAAAATGAACATCATGATTTTATTAACGTAAAAAAAAAAAAAGTATTTGTACAGGAAAAAAAGTAGTAAATCTAACAGGACATTTTAAAATACTGTTAAATGGACAGTGTTTGGAAGTCAAAATGATGCAATAAATTTTTTTTATTAACATCATGATCTTATAAACCTAAAAAAATTAACATTTAAAAATTAAGCATATACATATTTATAAGTTTATAATATTATAAAATAAAATATTTTAAAATACAAAACATTGCTTTAATAAATTATTTTATATAATAATTTAAATATACTAAAACAAAAACATTTTTAATTATAATGGTATTAATATTAATGTATTAATTGATTATAATAAACAACAATAATACTGTTTTTGGAAATTAATTAATTAATGTATTTATTTATTTATTACTCAAAATCAATTTTATCTACTTACAAAAATTTAACATTTTAGGTTTTTTTTCCCTAATAATAATAATATAGCATTCAAATAATTTAAACATTAAAATTTAAATTAACTGTATTTTTAATTGTATTAATATTAATGTATTAATTGATTATAATAAACATGTTTTTTTTTTTAAATAAAATAATAATAATACTGTTTTTGGAAGTGAGAAGAACCTTTAATTTTATTTATTTATTTATTTATTTATTTTCCCCCTCAAAATCATAATTTTATCAACTTACAAAAATGAACATTTTAGGACAAATTCTTTTTATAAAAGAAAATACAATTCAAATAACTAAAACATTAACATTTAAATTAAGTGTATTTTTTAAATTATAATTGTATTAATATTAATGCATAAATTTATTATGATAATAAACTGTTTTTTAATAAAAATAACACTGTTTTTGAAAGTGAAAAGAACCTTTTTTATGTATTTATTATACACATTTTATCAATTTACAAAAATGAACATTTTAGGTAAAATTTTTCTAATAATAATATACAATTCAAATAATGAAAAGAAACCTTATGTATGTATTTATTTATTTATTTATTTATTTATTTATTTTCATTTATTCAATTTATTTATTTTTTAAACATCATAATCTTTAAATTATTTAGGAGTGTAACAATTCACTTTTGTTCTTGATAAAGCTGCCAAATAATTGTGTGGACACTTCTGCTGAAATAAACGAATTTATGACATAATATTGTAACATTCAAAATTTATTTAGTTCACTCGCACAGTCAGGGAAGACCTGGAAATAAATCAAATAAAAAGAAAAAAATATATATTTCATATAAATATTTCATAATAATAATTAAAAAAACCCATTTAAACAATTTATTATAATACAACTTTTGTAGTATTAGATTATTTATTTTTAATTTGTTTTTGGGACTCATTGTTATATTCCAGGTAGCGTGTATGTGTGTTTAATGTGTTTACTTTTGTTGCTCAGTGCAAAAAATATCTTCAGTAATGTGTTTTATTCTTAACTAAGAAACATTGGGCGAAGCACTTACATAATCCTAAAAAACAGAATCAAATATAATCTAACTGTGAATCAGATTGAAACATTCTGAATTTGCAGAAATCATTCCTGATTCAATCAAAATCGATTCGCTGTCTACCCAAAGAATCAAACCTTCACTAACAATAGCGCTTAACTTTGGCAAACCACACCAAATATAAATATCCCTATAAATATGAGCATAAAAATTACACTAAGATCAACTGTTCTAACAGATAAGCTGGTTGATGTGATTGTCTAGCAGAACTGAATCAGAATCTGATCTCTATAGATGTTGATGAATGAGAAGCAGCAGGTCAAAGGTCACAGTCGGGAGGTCAGAGGAGGCGACAGCTGAGTCAGCATGGGTTTCTCCTGCAAGACTCCTGAAGGAATCGTCACATCCTGAGACTGGAGTGAGATAAGATGAGCACTTCCTCTCAGATGAGGAGGAAACAGATCTGACGTGCGTCAAACGCGACTGTGGGAACTTATGAGTAGGCAGAACAACAGAACAGAGGAGTTTTCTTTATAAAAACAGGGTTTGTCAGGCCAAAAGATGTCAAACACTATATTAACTAAACTAAAATACTCTAGGTCTAGTGAGTATATTTATTATTTTTAAACATTTTATGTGCGTATGTTATAATACAAATATCAATGTTTTATTTATTTATAAATATGTTTATAAGTTTATAATAATATTATAAAATAAAATAATATTTAAAAAAATAATAAAAGGTTAATATTATTATTATCATATTTTTAAAAACAATACTATAGGAAAACTGTATATTAATAATTCATGATTTAAACATTTTCAAATAAAGTGTTATTATACTTCAAAAGTTACGTGATATATTAATGCATTAATTTTATTACAATAAACGACATATACGTATTAAAGTTCATGTCATATTTTAATAAAATAAAAATATATTCATTTTATAATAATAACAACACTAAAATAAAAATGTTTATAATAATTCATAATTTATAATTTATAATTTATATATATATATATATATATATATATATATATATATATATATATATATATATATACATATATACACATATAATATATAATAATAATAATAATAATAATATATAATTAATAATATATATATATATTATTTATTATTATTACCATTTTTATTTTAGTGTTATTATTATAAAATGAATATATTTTTATTTTATTAGTCCTTTCAAAAACACTTATTTTGTTTTATTTTAAAATGTTTTAGTATTCATAAATGACTGATATTTTAAACAGATTTATATTTATTATTTATTTAATATCTATACAATATTAAATTATTTTAATATAAAATATGACATGAACTTTAATACGTATATGTCGTTTATTGTAATAAAATTAATGCATTAATATATCACGTAACTTTTGAAGTATAATAACACTTTATTTTAAAATGTTTAAATCATGAATTATTAATATAAAGTTTTCCTATAGTATTGTTTTAAAATATATATATATATATATATATATATATGGGGGGAGTTTATAAGTTTATAAAATTATTTTTTATTATAAACATTTTGATTTTAGTGTTATTATTATAAAATGAATACATTATTATTTTATTAGTCCTTTCAAAAACACTTACAAAATACCATACATGTTTATAATATATTTATATTTAATTATACTATTATAAAAGTTTTAAATATTAATAATTTATAATTCAAATAATTCAGTCATTTAAAAAAGTGTATTTTCCATTATTATTATATCAATGTTAATGTATTAATTCACTATAATAATAAACAGTTTTTTACTGTTTTTAGAAGTGAAAAGGACCTTTTTAAGTAATTAATTAATTAATTAATTTTTTTTTAAAGATATATTTACAGAATGTGTTTGATGTTTTTGTTTATATCATTATTTGTAATACATTAATGATCAGAAAACTTTTTGAAACTTTTTGAAAGATTTTGAAAACTAGACATTAGATAAGAAATAAAATTAAATAAAATACAGAAAATCGGCTGTTCTAATACTACACTTGATCTATAAATAATTAAAAATTATTTTATAAACATTTAAAAACATTTAAGTCAAAGTTAAAAAAAAAAAAAAAAACCCTTTGGACATGTCTAACTATCATCAGTGACATAAAATAAATGAAAGTTGTTCTGGGAGCTCTGCAGCTTGTGTTTGTCTGAAGGAGCGGCTGCTGGTTTCTCAGAGAAATGAAGGCCATATGCTGCAGGAGACGGCCGGACGTCCTGTCCTTTTGCTCTCTCTCCGCTCTAATCTGGCGGTCTGGAATCAATCACGCCGATGAGCTTTAATTGAGGAGATCCTCTGCTGATGAACTCCTCTGTCAGCGGCCCGCTGACCCGCAGCTCCTGGTGAACGCGCCGGCCGAGAGCCGCGGCACGGACCGAGCAAAGCAGGAATCCGAGCGCGGGTCATCTGGTGCATGTGGCGGCGCTCCAGCACGTCCCGTCCGGGCCCTGGGCGTTCGCTCGCAGACCGAGACGTACATCCATTACACAGAGATACCTGTGTTCGGCCGTCACTCGAGCCACAACGCCTGTCAGCACGCTGCTCTTAAGAGCCCCGAGAGGGCATGATGGGTAAACACCAACCACATTCCCACAATACAGCGGCTCTGTGTGATACCAGCCCGTCCACAGAGTCCACATTCACCCCGCGACGAACCAACAACACGCCGTAAACATGCTAAACACGCCACCAGACACCGGACTGTTCAGCCGCTCTAATCGTGAGGCGTAACTTCATACAACTTCATAAATCTCAAAGCTTTAAAAACAAACAGAAACTACATTATCTAGAAGCATCAGTCTGCCATCTACAGGACGACGCTCACCTCTGCCTTCATCTGTTAACACAAGAGCTCACTGAAATAAAGCTTATTATCCCAAATTATTAATAGAATATATACAATACCTACATTTTTGAAGTGAAAAACTAGAAATGTAAGTGAAATGCGAAAAGTGTAATTAAAACTTCAGGGTTTAGTATGATAAATTATACTTTTTTTATTATTATTATTTTTTTTTTTATTGATTTATTTATATATGTATGTCATATGATTAATTTTGTATATTTTTTATATTATATTATTTATATATTTTTTTATTTTTATACATTACATTACATTATATATATATATATATATATATATATATAATTTATTTATTTAATATATTTTTTATTTATATTTACAATATATTATTTATATTTTTCTATTTTTATACATCATATTATTTATTTATTTAAACAAATTTTAAAATGATAAAAATTTTGTATTTATTTATATACACACATATATACATATATATATATTAAAAAAACAAAACCTAAAACTGAACAAAATCAGGGTTTAGCATGCCAAAAGACTTATGATGAAAATACATAATATTTTATAAAAGTATTCATTTACAATAAATAATAATAAGTCTATAATAAGTATAAGTAATAAGTTATTAATTAATTAAAGATAAATAAATAAATAAATATTTTTTCAATAAATAAATAACATTTTAATAAATAAATAAATAATTTTTAAAACAAATTTTGATTTAATTTATTAAATGATTAAATTATAATTTTTTTTATGTATTAAAGACAAGTAAATATATTTATTATTAATTTAAAAACATATTTTTAAAGTATAACATTTGAATATCATGTTATTATTAAATAAAAAACTTAAAATAAATAGAATAACAGAAATAGAATAAATAAGTTTAAGATAAAATTTACAATAACTACTATAACTTAAATAAAATACATTAAAGTTAAATAGAAATATAAAAAAAAAAAAACACAATGAAATTGACAAAAGCACATAACACCATTAACCACAACTAAAAAGAACACATAAAAAAAAACAAATGAAAGCTCAAAAAAAAAAAAAAATAAAAATAAAATAAATAAATAAATAAAACTAATATTATATAAATAATCCTAAAACAGACATTTGACTGAATTTATGTCTCTTATGAACTTAAAAACCTTTTGATCTGAAGGTTTCCTCTGAAATGCTTTAAATTAATTTTGTAGACAAACATAAACTGTCTATATATGAATATCAGTACAAAACTATGAAAATTAAAAGAAAACAAAAATAATTTTTGCCATCTTTTGCTCATACATCCAATCACTTTTACTTGTATTAAAAATAAAAAATTAAATATCTATTAAATATTTATTAAAAATGTATTTAAAAAAATACAAATGTCTAAATATGATGCTTAACATTTCATTTACAAAAGCGTCAAAAGAAAATCAGGTTGTGACTGACATGAGTGCAAAATAAAAAAATTTGGTGACCCGTCCCTTTAAGGAACAAACTGAAAGAAACAGAACCCAGATTGATTAGTGTGTGCTGAATGTCTGACCTGCGGCGCTGCTCGACTGCCAGCCCTTGGCTGCAGGCGGAGGGACGCCGTTTCCCTGCCGCGGGGCTCCAGCGGGCGCTTTGCTCATGGTTTTGACTGAAGTCATGGCATGAGAACTGGGCTGAAGCTGCTCTGCGGCCTCACTGGAGAGAGAGACAGAAAGAAAGTGACTTCAAGCCCTGACAGACGACAAAACAAACACTCAATCATTCATTCATTCATCTGACCGTGGTTTACTGTCTCGCATCAGTGACAGGAAGGAGAAGTGACAGATTGATCGATAAACCGGAAGCGGGACGAGCGTGAGAGGCGACGGAGCGTGAAGCTCCACACGTGCCCCGAACACCCGTCCAGAGCCGTACAGGACATGATCTGGCTCCAAACCTCCTCACATGACAAATATGAGCAGATTGATCAAATAGGAGCGGCCCGGCGGCGCAGCGGTCCCAGATGGTTTGTTAATGAACAAAACCGGTGCCAACCAAAAAATAGCTGCCGCTGAGACGCCCCACATTCACTGTGTCACAAAACCTGTCGACAACATGTCCGGGTCACACTTCACCCCAAAATGAGGAAAAAAATACAATATATTTTGCTTTACAGAAAATATTCATAGGAATAAAACAGACTTTTTTTATTTTTTGGCTGATTAATACTTAAATAATCTTTTCATTGTGTTACTAACAATTTATAAACTATCTTTTGTTTAGATTTATTATTTTTTTTCTTTAATGTTGAACAGATTTAGTTTTAACATTGGTAAAATAAGTATATTATATATTTTATTGCTTTAATATATAATAAATAAATATAAATAACAACAAGAACAACAACAAGAACAACAACAACAATAATAATAATAATAATAATAATAATAAAAGTAAGGCGAATTTGAGGGGTAAATGTTTTGTATGAAAAATGTAACAATGTAAAAGTTTTTATAATATGTTATTTTAAAAGATATTTCAAATATATTTAATTTTAAAACTATATAATTTTAATTATAACTTCAAAAATATACTATAAAAATAATAATAATAATAATAATAATAATAAAAGGAGAATTTAAGGGGTAAATGTGTTTTGTAAAACTATATAATTTTAATTATATATGATTTCAAAAATATATTATCAATAATAATAATGATAATAATAATAATAATAATAATAAAGGTAAGGAGAATTTGAGGGGTAAATGTGTTTTGTATGAAAAATGTCTAAATGTAAACGTTTTTATAATAGGTCATTTTAAAATATATTTAAAATATATTTAATTTAAAACTATATAATTTTAATGATATACAACTGTAAACATTATAAATAATAATAATAATAATAATAATAAGGTAAGGAGAATTTGAGTGGTAAATGTGTTTTGTATGAAAAATGTGTAATTGCAATAATAATAATAATAATAATAATAATGAGGTAAATTTTTGATTTAAAAATGTCTACATGTAAAAAAAATTATAAAAATTTTAAAATGTATAATTTTAATTAGACAATTTCAAAATTATATTATATTAAAGAGAATTATCATGAGGGTAAATGTGTTTAACTTACGAAATGTGTAAATGCAAAAAAAAAAAAAAAAAATAAAATTGAAGTTTAATATACATAATTTCATGATATAACAATTAAATTATATGCAATTATATATATATATATATATATATAATTAAATAGATACAACTCTCTCTATATATACACAATTTTTTATATAATTTATTTTTAACAAAACGTAAGCCTAAATGTTTAATTGTCACAAAAATAAATGTGTAAATGCAAAACTTAAAAACTACAAAAATATATTATATAATATATTATGTACATTATAAAAATATATTTTGTTTTATTAATTAATAAATTCTAAAATTAGTAAAAACTAAAAACTTGTCAATAATAAATAAAATAGTGATGAACTTTCCAAAAAAAAAAAACAAAAAAAAAAAAGTATGTCAGATATGTACTATGGTGTGTCCTGCAGGAGACTCCTGCCACAGGAGGATGCTGGGATGGCAGAGGTCACACAGGGCACATATGCATTGACCAGCTGGTAACACGCGTGAAACACAGCCGCACGACACCGCCAGCAGGTGAGCGTCATCTCACACACTCGCTGGAAAATTAATTATACCCACAGAAAGCCACCATACGGCCACATTACAGCTCTTTAATCTTTATTGATCACCACATGGAGCCTAAAACACTGCTTTACAAAACACACAGCCTTCTGCTGCTACTCCAAATCAGACTAATAAACAAAAAAAAGCAGACTACGGCCTTTGGAGAGGTCCTTTCTTAAGTAAAAGTGGTGGTTGCTATATGCATTCATCTGATTAAAAAAAACAGTAAAATTGTGAAATATTACTATGATTTAAAATAGCTGTTTTCTGTGTGAATGTAATGTAAAAAGTAATTTATTTCTATGATGTAAACCTGAATTTTCATCATCATTACTCCAGTCTTCAGTGTCACATGATCCTTCAGAAATCATTCTAATATGCTGATTTGCTACTTAATTACTCAGTTATTCAAACCTTTCCATAAAAGACATTTTGCACAAAAATATTGAATATACCAACATTGATGATAATCAGAAATGTTTCTTGAGCAGAAATGATTTCTGAAGATTCATGTGAAACTGAAGACTGGAGTAATGATGATGAAAATTCAGCTTTGATCACAGAAATAAATTACACTTTAACACATATTCACATGGAAAACAGCTGTTTTAAATTATAATATTATTTCATATTTTTCACTATATTTTTAATTAAATAAACACAGCCTTGGGGAGCAGAAGAGACTTTTTGAGAAGTTTTGACTGTGATTAAGCTGAAATGCAATGCAACGCTGCCACCCAATGTCCACTCACAGAACTGCATCAGTCTTTCACAGCCTGTGGCAAATGATAAGGTGCATTAAAGTGAATAGACGCATTAATATATAATCAGGCCTGAGGTTTCTCTCCTGCTCACATCTCTACATTACACAGTGCTTTGATTGAAACATTTCATTTCTTCAGTGTGTCATTTAGGTTTGTGGGCTCCTGAGGACAAATGTGACAATAAAAAAAAAAAATGGATAAAGAAAATGAATGAGAGAGAAGTAAAGAAAGAGGGATACATGGCCAGAAGGTGCAATCATATCTATTATTTATCTCTAATAAATAAATATCAGATCTTGTGTCATAGATGGGTTTTGTGTGTCAGTCTGACGGCTCTATAAAAGATTTGTGGGATGAAGTTGTTTTTCATGCCACATGATCACATTAAACATTTTTTTTTTGCTCACCAAGGCTGCATTTATTTAATTAAAAATGTAGTAAAAATGTGAAATATTTTTATGTTTTAAAAAAAATATGTTTTTTATGTAAATATATATTAAAATGTAATTTATTTGTGTGATCAAAGCTGAATTTTCAGCATCATTTACTCTTCAGTGTCATCAGTCTTCAGTGTCACATGATCCTTCAGTAATAAATAAAACCAATCAATAAAACCATTATTTTTTTTTTTTTAATTATGAAGTAAAAAAAAAAAAAAATAAAACACTAATATGTAATTACACCATAAAAATGTAAAACTAAAAAAAGTAATTCTGGAATAAAAAATCTAAATAAAACACTAATATGCAATAAAACTATAAAAAAAGTAACATGAAAAAACATTACGAAATAAAAAATCTAAATAAAACACTAATATGTAATTAAACCATAAAAATGTAAAACTGAAAAATAATTATGAAATTAAACAAAATCTAAATAAAACACTAATATGTAATTTAACCATAAAAAATGTAAAACTGAAAAGTGACTATGAAATAAAAATAAAAATAAAAATAAGCAATTAAACCGTAAAATTTTAAACTGAAAAATAATTATGAAATACAAATCTTAACAAAACACTAGTAATTAAATCATAAACAAATTGTAAAACTGAAAAGTAATTATGAAATAACATTAAAATATTAAATTAAAAATTAAAAACATAAGTAACAACTGAACCATAAAAATGTAAAATTGAAAAATAATTAAAAAAAAAAATCAAAATAAAACACTTACGTAATTAAACCATACAAATGTAAAACTGTAAAATAATTATGAAATAAAAAAATAAAACACTAAGCAATTAAACAATAAAAATGTAAACTGAAAAATAAATTTGAAATAAAAAAAACTCAAAATAAAACACTAATATTTAATTAAACCATCAAAATAAATCATTTAATAAGTAACTAAATAAAACTCTAAAATTAAAATAAAACATATAAAATAAAAAAACAAATCACTAATAAGCAATTAAACCATAATAAATAAAAAACAAAAATAAATAAAAATAAAACACGTAATTTCACCATACAAACGTAAAATAATTGTGAAATTGAAAACAAAAACAAAAAAAAAAAAAAAAAAAACAATCAAATTGAACACTAATAAGCAATTAAACAAAAATGTAAAACTGAAAAATATTTTTGAAATAAAATAAAACAGTTAATTAAATAATAAAAACAAAAACAAAAAAATCAAAATAAAACATTTAATAAGTAATTAAATCCAAAAACATGAAAATTAAAATAAAAAATCTAAAATAAAAACAAATCACTAATAAGCAATTAAACCATAATAAATTAAAATAAATCAAAATAAATAAATTAATTAAAATAAATATTGCACAAAATATATATAAAATAAAAACAAATCACTAATAAGCAATTAAATCATAATAAATTAAGTAATTAAATAATACAAACGTAAAACTTAAAAATAATTATAAAAATTTTAAAAATGTAAATAAAACACTAAAAAGAAATTAAATTAAAAAGTGTAAAACGAAAAAATAATTATAACATAAACACGTCACTTTATAACATGAAATAAGTCTGTTCTGCTCACCAAGGCTGCATTTATTTGATTAAAAAAAAACAGTAAAAATGTGAAATATTTTTATGTTTTAAAATAGATGTTTTCTATGTGAATATCTGTTAAAATGTCATTTATTTCTGTGATGTGCAGCTGAATTTTCAGCATCATTACTCCAGTCTTCAGTGTCACATGATTCTTCAGAAATCATTCTAATATGCTGATTTACTGCTTAAGGAACCACTAAACCAAAGCAGAGTTCAGGAAGAAAAGAAAAGAGAGGAAATAAGAGACACGTCAGATGCAGAGAGACGAAAGAAAAGCTTTATTGGAAGATTCAGAGAGAAAAACTAAAGCATCAGAACCGTGAAATAAACTACAGACAGAACAGCAGCAACATACAAAAGAAACAGAGTCATGCAAAGAGAAACAGAGACCATCGTACAAATCTAACATCCTTCAGCCAAAACACGTCCCGCAAACCCTGACGACTCTCACGCACACTGCACACACAGACACACACACACACACAGTTCCTCCCGGGTCACATGAGCGTGACTCTGTGATTGACAGGTGTGGGCGGAGCTACTCCACGTTAAGCACGCGGGCCGAGACCCCGTGATGCCAGTCTCTCAGCTTGTTGTACTGAGGCCGGACCACCTCTGGGTCCACTTTGGTCACCCTGACGGTCCCAAGGCACACAGAGAGAAAGAGAGACAGGACAGACGGGAAATGAAGAGGAATAAACAGATTAATGCTCAGGTAGAGGAAAGCAGAAAGCAGGACAGGGAATGAAAGATAAACTTCAGCACAGATAATAAAATATTAAATAATGTTTGCCAGAGGTTTTCCATGAAGATACTCTAAACTAAATATTAGATCAACATATTGATACTGATAACTGTGCCTGATTAACCAATTAAACGTTTTATATAATTAAAACAAGAAATAAAAAAAAAATATATATTTTTTTTTTTATTTTGTAATTTTTGAATAACATATATTTATATATAAATATTATAGTTACATAAATTATTTGTTGTAAAATATAAATGATTTATTGTATTTTACAATATTTATATCAACAATAATATATAACATAATATAATATAATATAAATTTAATTTTTCAAATGACAGAATATTATATTATTTTAAATAATAGTTTTGTCATATTTCAATATCAGATGCTGTCAAAATGGCTAAACATTTTCTAGCTATTTTATATTTTTGTAAATAAAAATTGTTTTTTGTAATTTGTACAACTTTTTGAATGATGTTTATTTATATATAAATATTAAAGTTATATAAATTATTTGTTGTAAAATACAAATAATTAATTGTATTTTATAATAATTATTATTATTATAATATTTATTTATTTATTATTAATTATTATTAAACTCATTATTAATATTTGTGCACATTAAAAAGTGCAGTTAAAATTCTGCATGCAAATGTAATTATAAATGTGTCCCAAAACTACTGAATATTCCTAAATATTTCTAACTTCAATAGACTAACTTGTAAATTGATTTAAACAAAAAAATATTATATTAATCCTAATAAGGGGAAATGTCTTTGTCACAATAGCAATACTCTTAGCAATACATTAAATGCTCATATTCACATTAAAAAATTAAAATAAAAATATTTTTTATTAGATTATATTATAAAATAATATACTATATGATATAATTAATTTTTATTTAATATAATATTTGTAAAAAAAAAAAAAAAATTAAAAACATAATTTGTTATATAATACAAATATTTCACAATTGCATCAAAAATAAGATATATTTTATAATTTATTTTAGTCAAATATAATGTAATTTCAATTTCGATATCAGCACTATATTTTAAAAATAATTCTAGTAATAGTTTACATCAATATTATTTACTGACATACATATACTAATTTACAACAATATAATATAATATAATATAATATGATATAATATAATATAATACAATATAATATAACATAACTCATTTTCATTTAATATAATATTTGTAAAAAAAAAAAAAAAAAAAAAAAAAAAAAATTATATAATACAAATATATCACAATTGCATCAAAAATAAGATATATTTTATAATTTATTTTAGTCAAATATAATGTTTGTATTATCGATTTCGATATCAGCACTAGATTCTAAAAATAATTCTAGTAATAGTTTACATCAATATTATTTATTGACATACATATACTAATTTATAATAATATAATATAATATAATATATATTTTATAAAATACATTTTTATTTAATAAAATATTTGTAAACAATTTATATTATTTAAAAAATATAATTTGTTATATAATACAAATATTTCACAATAGCTTTATCGGCATATTTTATTTACTGACCTGCATATAATAATATATTAAAAATATATTAAAATATATTAGTTAATATTTGAAACCTAGTTATATTATCATAAACTGCAGAAACAATATTATATTAATTATATTGGTATCATCAGTGTTAGGATTATTGTCTCAGACAGCAAATCAGCTGTTCAGAAAACAGCACTGAATACCCACAATCCCTTTTGTTTACTAACAATCCCTTGAACGGCAGGACGGTTTGATCACAGCTCTCATCAGAGAGAACATCACGAACAATCAGACAGAGCGGCATCAGGTATGACACGACGAAAACAGCAGCAGAAAGAGCTCAAACACACTGACAGCAGCAGAACTTACTTCTTTCCAGGCCGGTTCTCCTGAGCTTGCTCTAGACGAGAGAAACGAGAAACACGTTCAGCTTCAGCTGTAAACTGTTTACAGAGTAAAGGAGGCTGAAGGAGCGGCGCGTACCGTTCTCTGTGCCGGTGATCTGCGCCAGGATGCGGAAGGAGCGCGACTGAGACGTGCCGGTGCGCGGGTGCCAGTCCTCCGTGTCCTCGATCAGACGCTTCTTACTGGCGTCGCTCAGCGCAGGAACGTGGTTCCCCTCCACCTCCAGGACGGGCTTACGGGCGGTTCTGATGCACACACCAAACGCCGAACATTAATATCATGAAAACATCACTTAACAACCATACAAACATCCCACTCAGCTGTTTACCTGGGAGGAGTCTTTCTACAGGTCACAAGAGAGGAAATGAGAAAAGACAGAAATCAAGGCAATCAGAGAAAAGAGTCAAAAATAAACCCCAAAATTCATATCAACACTGTTTCTACTTACTTAAGAATACTCTGAGGTCCACTACGGAAATAGAAAGTCAAGAAAATAGTATTATAATAATATTTAGTTATTTAATTAACTTATTATTATTATTAAATGTATTATTATTATTTGTGCACATTAAGTTAAAATTCTGCATGCAAATGTAATTATAAATGTGTCCCATAGCTACTGAATATCCCTGAATATTTCTTATTTCTAAATATATCCCTAAATATTTCTTAAATGTATTATATAGCTTCAATAGACTAAATTGTGAATTAATTTAAACAAAAAAATATTATATTAATCCGAATAAGGGGAAATGTCTTTGTCACATTAAAAAAATGAAAATAAAAATATTTTTTATTGGATTAAAATTTTGGTGATCAGTGTTATTTTAGTATATTTAGATAATATTATAGTTTTTATATTTTATAATATTTAGATTTTATTTTTATATTTTTTATGTTTATTTTTAAACCAATTTGAACAAAAGCATCTGCTAAATTACTAAAAATAAAATGAAAATATTACAAGTATTTTTAAGTCACTGAATAAAGTCATGTGCTAAATACTGTAAATACAATCATTTTTTAAATGTTATAACATTTAGATTTTATTTTTAATATTTTGATTTTAATTTTAGTTTTAGTATGTTTTTTTCCAAATTTTTATTAGTTTTTGTTTTAATACGTCTACATAGCAGTTATTAATTCCTAATTACATTTTTAGTTTTATTTATTTTAGTACATCAACTTAAACTAAATGAAAAAGAAAGGTTTCCTTGCTAACTAGCTAAAATAAAAAAATAAAAAAATTCAAGTAACATTTTAAATAGTTATGGTTATATTTTCTGTTTTCATTTTAATTTTAATTTAGTTTTCATAATTTCAAATTTATAGTTTTTATATTTTACAATATTTAGATTTTTTTTTTTTATAGTTTATAGAGTTTATAGTTTTAGTACTTTTGGGTTTTTTTTCTACATTTTTATTAGTTTTTCTGTTTTTAATACGTCTCTATAGTTTTTATTAATTTTTTATTTTATTAAGCTTTAATTTTATTTATTAGTACATCAACTTAAACTAAATGAAAAATAAATATTTACTTGCTAGCTGAAATAAAAATATTTGTTTCAAGTAACATTTTAAATAGTTGTTATATTTATATTTTCTGTTTTTAAATTAATTTAAATATAATTTCAATATTATAGTTTTTATAGTTTATAATAATTCAATTTTTTTATTGTTTATTTTTCAAATTAAATTTAATTTTATTTATTATGTTTATTATTATTTATTCTGATTAGTTTTTGTTTTTTAAACATCTACAGTTTTTATTAATTTTTAATTCCAGTTTTAACTGTATTTATTTTAGTACATCAACTTAAACTAAATAAAACAGAAACGTTTCCTTTTGTATAGTTGTTTATATTTTGTTTTCTATTCAAGTAATATTTTAAATAGTTGTAAAAATTTTATGTATAAAATAGTTAAATAGTTATCAATATTTGAAATTTATTTTAGTACATCAAGTTTAACTAACAAAAATATAAATTCATAAATTACTAGCTAAACCAAATAAGTTTAAGCTTATTATAATTATAATATTTTATTTTAGTTAATGTTTATCTGATTTCAAGCAACGAAAATGTTTTTTATGGTTTCAGTTTTCTTTAGCAACCCTAAAAAGCTACACAAAAAATGGAATTGCAAAAATATTTTTAAAAGCTTTCAAACAGCTTTTATTTTTTATGTAAATAATTAAAATAAAATGTTTTTAAGCATTCAAACAGGTTATGCATTTTTTTTTTTTTTTATTAATTTTTAAATATATTTTATGAAGCTTTTTAATAGGGCGAAATTGTTGAGTGCATCATAAATTATTATTTTTTTTTTTTTTGGACAATGCCAACTGTCACCACTAGATGGCTCCACTCTCTCATGTGTTTTTAATAGTTGCCCTGCGCTGGTGATTGTGATGAAGGTTCTCTGGGAATCTCTCCGGTCCCTGTGCTCTATAACAATGCGCGTGGAGGTAAATGTCAGCGCTGCTATTAATACGTCTGTCTGCCGGGAATAAACGAGGACACGCGCTGACTGACAGCAGCACATGCCGACGCCATCAAACCCCTCTGACACAATGGAAAGTGCTTCAGCAGCACTAGACTCTGAGAAAGAGATGACGATGAATGTGTTCACTGGGTTAGTGATGGTGACACAACACAGACACAACACTACAGCATCGAGTACACTAACTTTGTCATGGGCTCCTCCTGTAGAGAGACACAGACAGACGGAGAATGAGACGTCTGAAGCGCTTCTGTTCACCAGCAAACCTCATGCACAAACTCACACATGCACAAACACAAAACACACAAACACAAGAACACTGACTTCACCTGTCTGTTCGTGTGTTATCATGAGCAATAGATCCATATAAATCCTTACAACAAAGTAAATTGAACTGAGAAGCAAAATGGTAAAATATAAGACCTTATCTTATATTAAGATATCTAGGACGAATTTGCTGTGTTCCTCATTATTAAGCCACATTTGGATAAAAGCATTAAAATAAATGAGTGAAATAATGGGCAAATAAGTACAATAAAATAAAAATAACATCTATTTTTAAGTCACTTTGAATAATGTGATAAATGTTTAAAAATAAAAATGTACATTAAGTCACTTTGAAGAAAAGAATCTGCTAAATAAATACAATAAAATAAATGACAAAAAAATATTACATCTATTTTAAAATAAATTTGAATAAAAACATCGACTAAAAAAATAAATATTAATAAGTTAATACTTTAAAAACTTCTGCTAAATGACTAAAATAAAATAGAAATGACATTTAAGTCAATTTGAATAAAAGCATCTGATAAATAGAAATAATAAAAATGAAATCTTTTTTTAAATCACTTTGAATAAAGCATCTACTAAATAAAGAAATATTAATGAATTAATACTTAATTAAATTACATTTAATTTTAAGTCAATTAAAAGTATTAATTTATTAATATTTCTTTATTTAGTAGATGCTTTAAATTTATAATAAAAATAAATCTATTTTCAAGTCACTTTAAAAGCCTCTACTAAATAAATATTAATAAATTAATACTTTAAAAACTTCTGCTAAATGAATAAAAACATCTGATAAATAAATAAAAATTAAATCTATTATTAAATCACTTTGAATAAAAGCATCTACTAAATAAAGAAATATTAATAAATTAATACTTTTAAAACTTTTAAAAAATTACATTTATTTTTTAACAGTTTGAATAAAACATGCAATAACTGAATCAAAATATAATAAAAAATTAAATCTATTTTAAGTCACTTGGAAAGAATCTGCTAAATGACTAAAATATAATAAAAATACATTTCTTTTTAAGTCAATTTGAATAAAAGCATCTGATAAATCAATAAAAATATAATAAAATTAAATCTATTTTTAAGTCACTTTAAAAGCATCTGCCAAATGACTAAAATAAAATAAAAAAATACATTTATTTTTGATCAGTTTGAATAAAAACATACAATAACTGAATCAAAATATAATAAAAAATTAAATCTATTTTAAGTCACTTGGAAAGAATCTGCTAAATGACTAAAATGCAATAAAAATATTAAATTATTTTTTAGTCACTCTAAATAACAGCATCTGCTAAATGAATTAAATACAATAAAAAATAATTTTAATTCACTTTGAAAAATTGAATCTGCTACATAAATACAAAAAAGTAAAATATATATATATATATATATATATATATATATATATTATATATATTTATATAATGACTAAAAAAAATAAAACAAATATTACATTTATTTAAGTCACTTTAAATAAAACCATCTGCTAAATGAATGAAATAAAATAAGCATTATATTTATTTTTAAGTCACTTTTAATAAAGGAATCTGCTAAATTAATGCAATTAAAAAAAAAGTAAAAAATTGCATCTATTATTAAGTCACTAAATAAAACTATCTGCTAGCTAAATAAATACATATTTTATTAAAATATAGTATTATTTTTTTAAACAAATTTGCTTTGAAACTAAATGCATGTGAATGACTAAAATAAAATAAAAATTACTTTTATTTTTAAGATTTTGAATAAAACATACAATAACTGAAAAAATATAATATAAATTAAATCTAATTAAATCTATTTTTAAGTCACTTTAATAGCATAACTAAAATAAAATAAAATTAAAATAAAATTAAATTAAGCCTATCTTAGGTCATTTTAAAAGTGCCTGCTAAATGACTAAAAAAAAAAAAAAAAAAATTACATTTATTTTTAAGTCACTTTAAATAAAACCATCTGCTAAATGAATAAAATAAAATAAGCATTAGATTTATTTTTAAGTCACTTTGAATAAAAGAATCTGCTAAATTAATGCAATAAAAAAAAAAAAATTGCATCTATTGTTATGTCACTTTAAACAAAACCATCATATTACTACATATTTTACTACAATATAGTCTTATTATCTTAAACAATTTTGCTTTGAAACGAAATGCATGTTGTTTTAAGGATATTTAAATATTTATTCTGGAAAATTAGACAAAAATATTAATTATCTAATATTTTTTTTGCCATGTCTGCTAACACACTGGTGTATCCAGCAGCGTTTGTGTTCATGTGTTTGTGTAAGTTTCAGGCTTCACACACGCATGCTTTGACTTCACCAGTGCAAACACACACACACACCGAACACATCTCACGTCCAGCTTCGTGTGTGTTTGGAAACAAACTCCCAGTGTTTTGTGATCCGTCAAATACATCCATAAACGGCGCTCGCAGACCTACGGCCCTCTGCCTCCATCAGGGAGTTAATGATGTTAATTTGAGCGAGAACATGAGTCAAAACTCACTCCGGCTGCTTCTCCTGGGAAACTAATTGGTTGAGTCAGTAAACGCAGCTGGAAACTCTCGCAGAGAATTTTACAAACATTCCTGTCGAGGTTGATGGCTATACATAGTAAATGAGAAGCAGCGGCCAGACGCAACAGCAGCCGTCAGACGCCGGAAACACACGCGTCACGTCTACACGACCTCAAACACACGCCAAACACAGCGCTGCACATACAACGGACAACAGTTAACTCAGTGATGAAAAATTAAACTAAATCTTAAAAAAAAAAAATCCTAAATAATACAGTTACTCTTAAAGTAATTAAATCATAGTGTAAAATGAAAATAATTAAAAAAAAAAATGCTACGAAAATAAATCATACAAATAAAAAAAATACATATAAAATGAAAACAGATCATAATAAAGTAATTAAATTATATAAAAGTAAAAATAATTTTAAAACAAAAATATAACACTAAGTAAATAAATCATAGAAATTAAATAAAAATAAATAAATGTAAAACTAAAACTATTAATTTGATCTTAAGATAAAAATTAAAAAAGTAAATAATTAAAATTTCTGTATAAAAAATAATTAATTTTAAAATAAAAATCTTAATAGAAAGCCACTCAAACAATGCAATAATTAATTAAATTTAAGTAATAATTAAATAAATATTTCAAAATAAAATGTTAATAAAAGTAATTAAATCAAGTAATTCAAAATTAAAATAAGTATTTTTTCAATAAAAATAAAGTGATTAAATCATAAAAATGTGTAAAATAAAAAAATATATATAATTAATACTATAATAATTACTAATAAAATAAAATAAAAAAATATATTTATATTATATAAATTACATTTTAAAAATAAAAACAATTCAAACTAAAACCATTAATTTGATCATAGAAATGTAAAAATTAAACTAAGCAATAATTAATAAAATGGAAGTATAAAAAAAATAATTTCAAAATAAAAATATTAATAAAACGCTAATAACTAAATCAAAAAATTCAAAATTAAAAGTCTTTTAAAAAGTTTTAAAAGTTTTAAAAGCAAATGTAATATAAAAGAAATCAAAATAAAACACTAATAATTAATACTATAATAATTACTAATAAAATAAATAATAAATTATATTTACATTATATAAATTACATTAAATCATTAAATACATTTAAATAAATTAAAATAAATCAAAATAAAAAAAACTTACTAAAGTAAACTTATCATAAAAATACAATAATTAACAAATTTAAAATAAAAACAAACTGAAATAAAAAAAATAAAACCAAAATAAATAAATATAGATAAATTAATAAATAAACACACACACACACACACACACACACACACACACACACATATATACGTAAACGTAAAATCTCAGGGGGGACCTCATGTAGACATTAGAGGTCAAAGGGGTTTGTTTGGGAATCTCTGGACTATGGGATGATGGACAGTGTCTCTGATGGAACAGGAAGCACAGGTGTGTCCCGAAACCACACCCAGGGTACAATAACACCTGTATATACGACCATCTGCTCCACCTGAACAGCAGGACGCCAACAAACAGCAGATGACACAGACACACAGACACACGTCAGGAGCTCAGATCTGACCAGAGACAACAGCAGCGCTTCAATTCAGATTCAGAACAACACGGAAGACCAGGATGAATGTGTGTTCACAGGATAACTGAAACCAAACACGTGTGTTTACTGCAGGACACGTCATGAAAAGAAGCTGCCAGCTGGAAACAGACAGACAGAAGCTCAACCGTAATCAATCGCTCATGTTTCAAATCAGCCAAATCCACTTCAGACATGAACATCATGTTCTTATGAGTCAATAAACTACAGCATAATTCGCCCCAATATTACACAACTTACTTCATTTTTATGTTCTTCCAAACCCATATGACTTACTTTCTTCTGCGAAACACAATAATAAATCACTTAGCTATGAAATAAAAATGTAAATAAAATGAAATTTAAAAGAATTAAACTATAAAAACGTTAAACTGAAAAACAATTATGAAAAAAGAACATAAATCATTAACATATAAAACTAATAAATGATTATGAGATAAAAATTCAAAATAAAACACTAACAAGTAATTAAACCATAAAAAAAAAAAAAGTGAAAAAAAAAAAAAGTTATGAAATAAAAACCAAAACAAAACACTTAAACCGTAAAAAAAATGCTAAAATGAAAAATAATTTAAATAAAAATCAAAATAAAACACTAATAAGAAATTAAACCGTAAAAATGTAAAATTGAAAAATAATAATAAAAAAAGTCTAAATAAAACACTAAATCATAATGTAAAACGGAAAAATCATTATGAAATTTAAAATAAATAAATAAATAAACTCTAAAAATTAATTAAATAAAAAAGTAAAACTAAAAAATAATTATGAAATGTAAAAAAATCAAAATAAAATAAAATATAAAAAAGTTAATTAAACCATAAAAAAGGTCAAATTAAAAATTATGAAACAAAAAAAAAAAATCAAAATAAAACATTAGTAATTAAATCATAAAAAAAAGTAAAACTGAAAAGTAATTTTGAAATAAAATCAAAATAAAACACTAAGTAATTAAACCATAAAAATGTAAAATTGAAAAATAATTATGAAATAAAAATCTAAATAAAATACTAATAGGTAATTAAACCATAAAAAGGTAAAAATGAAAAATAATTGAAAATTGAAAAAAAAAAAATCTAAATAAAACACTAGTAATTAAATCATAAAAACTTTAAAACTTAGAAGTAATTCTGAAATAAAATCTAAATAAAACACTAATAAGTAATTAAACCATAAAAATGTAAAATTTAAAAATATGTTTAAATAAAACAAAATAAAACACTTAAGTAATTAAACCATACAAATGTAAAACTGAAAAATAATCACAAAATTAAAAAAAAAAAAAAAAAAAAAAAAAAAAATCAAAATAAAACACTAAAAAATAATTCCATCAAAAAATGTAAAACGAAAAATAATTATGAAATAAAAAAATCTAAATGAAAGACTT
The DNA here is from genome assembly GCF_022985175.1 of Labeo rohita. NCBI lineage: Eukaryota > Metazoa > Chordata > Actinopteri > Cypriniformes > Cyprinidae > Labeo > Labeo rohita. The sequence continues at coordinate 25,686,258 of NC_066878.1, forward strand.
TAATGTTATTACAATAAAAATCAAAATAAAACACTAGTAAGTAATTAAACCATAAAAAAGGTAAAAATGAAAAATAATTGAAATAAAAAAAAAATCGAAATAAAACACTAGTAAGTAAACAAAGTAAAACTTAAGTAATTATGAAATAAAATCAAAATAAAAACATAAAACACTTAAGTAATTAAACCATAAAAATGTAAAATTGAAAAATAATCATGAAATTAAAAAAATAAAATAAATAAAATAATAATAATAATAATAATAATAAAAATATATAATTTCTTTAATATAATTAATTTCCAATAATTCATTAATTCAAATATGAAATTAAAAATTAATACACCTCAACGGAAAACACAACAAAAGTTACTGAGCTAAATTTTAAGCTAAAGTCATTCATAAAAAACACTGAAAATACTATTTTATTAAAATTTGTGCAATTCAGTAAAAGAGTGAGAAGAGCAGCGTGAACGTTCAACTAAACGCCTCCTTCTAAGATTCCTCAGAACAAACAAAGTCACATGGGTTTTGAAGAATTGAAGGTTAAATACAAGAACAGAAATGTTGTGTTTAGGTGAAGTTTTCCTTTAAGAAAGAAGATCTCTGGATAATCCATCAGCGTTGCAGGGATTTCTCCCGTCACGGCTCGACCTGTTCTTCCCCGTTTCCTGTTGACTTCACCATCACTGCAAGCAGGAAGCTCATAATAATATATCATGAAGGACGTGTCCAAAACAAGCATGAACGCAGAGGTGACACGAGCAACATCCCACAGTATTTCACATAAATATTCTGAGCCGTGGCAAATTCTCCAGGATTTACATCAGACCTCAAAGCCTTTAAAACTGATGTCAACATTCAACACAATCCATCTAAATCTGCGCAAAACGAACAACGTGAGCTCATTTCTCTGCTCCTGTGCTCAGATTTTCAAGTTTCAGGGAACGTTTTGTTTATCCGAGTCTCAGCATGCGGGACACATGGTTTACGTGTTTACTGCGATCAGTGAAACCACATGAGAGGGAACGACACTCGCTCTCAGACAGAAGATGACGGACCCATTACAGCTTTACGAGCTTTCTTTGATCTGCTGTTGACTTCCATGTCAAAACTGTAGTGCGAGAGTAAATAAAACGTCTATGAAAACAAGACCACATACGGTGAAGACAAGGAAAAATCTGCTTGCTTTGTTAAAAAAAAGAAAAAAAAGTTAGTTTAATAAGTTACATTGAACTAACTAAAATAAGTTATATAAAGTTTAATAATAAAATTATAATAAATCAATGAATAACTGAATTAACAACAACAACAACAATAGTATAAAATATATAACTATTAAAAAAACTAAACTAAATACAACAAAAGACAAGACTACATTTAATAAGAATTTAATATTTAAATCTTAAAAATGTAATAAAAATATGCAATTTAAAAAAATAATAATAATTATAATATTAAGATTAATAGTCATCGCAATAATAATCATAGTACCTAAAATAAATAACAAAAAATAACGTAATAGGCTAATATTTAAATCTGTTTATGAAATAGTTTAATAGCAAAAAATAATAAAACAAAAATACTAAATAATGCAATAAAAGTACTAAATCAATCATACGAATTAAACTGATTAAATCCATTGATTATCCCTAATTAATTAATAATAAGAAGAATAATAAAATATTTAACAATTCATCTGAATGATAAAAATAATATACATTTACAATTTAATATAATAATAATAATAATAATAATAATCAAAAATATATATAGCAAAAGATGTTAATAGTACAATAGGTTAATCTTTAATTTGAATAAAAAGAAAATATATAGTAAATCAATGAATGATGATGATTAAAAAAATAATAATAATAATAATTATTATTATTATATTATATTATATTATATTACAATGTTATTATTATATTATTATTATTATTAATATTGTTGTAGTTATATAAAATTTAGAAAATATAAAAAATATTAAATATCAAACAAAAAGTTAGAAATAAATGTAATGATTCATAGCAATTCAAAATTTAAATCTAAATAATAAAAAATACTAAATCAATGGATAATTAAAATGTATATAAAATGTATATAATAAATAATATTACATTTTTAAATAAATAAAAAATAAATAAACAAAAGTGAAGATAATTCAATATTTAAATCTGAATAATAAAAAATAAAAGAAATAATAAACCAATGGATAAATTATTATTATTATTATTATTATTATATAAAAACTACTTAAAATATATAAAATAAATATGGCAAAAGATAATAATAAATTAAATAATAATAAATAATAATACATTTTAAACAGTAAAACACTCATCCAAAAAAGCCCACAAACTGATAAAAGGACTAACGGCGCAGATTTGTCCGGGTAAATCATGAGATTCGTCACAGCATTTGATCTCAGTGAATAAATGATTGTGAGTGTTTGGCACAGGCTGTCACTCGCTCACACAGCTGCTTTGGAAAACCATCATTTTTCACATTGGCTTCCAATTTTCCCACACGCGTCCCCACAGAGAGCTGTGTGTAAAAACATCCCGCGGACTGTGATTCCCTCTCCGACAACATCCAAACACAACTTCAGAGGGAATATTCTGCTTTATTCAACACTATGACTATGAATAGCATTTGTGACACCCTCTCAGTGACCACTGAAAATAATTAAAACTGAAGGGGTGTGATGTAATTATTCATAAAATACTGTTTATGTGAGCAAACTCAAACAAACAGCAATTACACATCAGCAACAGACGAGCAGAATTCATCTGTCTAGAACAGTAGACCCACATCAAACGAGGGTTTAGACACTTAACAACTCAAATAACACACATACTTTACTGCATAATTCATTTTAAGTGCTTTAACATAAACATAAGTTTTATAGTCCTGCTTTTATTCCCAGCTGGATCAGAAGCAGGGATTCTATGTCCAAAAGCTATACATCAAATCTAATATATCAAATCAAGACACAGAAACACTGATTCAGCCAATAACGCAAGTTTGGGGCGGGGCTTTCTGTCTGTCTGACCAATAGAATGCAAGGAAACTATTCAGGAAACTTTAGATTTCCATTTCAGTTTGGTGGTGCAGAAATGTAATGTACATTTTAATAAAATGTACATTTTATGATATTTATAAACAATTACTAACGTCTAACTTTCAAATGTATAATCTACAATATTTAATGTAGTATCATTAATGTGCTTAAACTTAAATAAAATAAATAAAAAAAACTTTAAAATAAATATAAATGTATTCTAGTGTGCTAAGAAAACCTGGTTTGCATACTGCTATACATTTTCTATTTTTTAAAAGCACCTATATAATACTACTAAAATAATAATAATAATAATAAAATAATAATAATAATAATAATAATAATAATAATAATAATAATACTTTATTGTTATAATAATTAGTAATAATGTCACAATAAATACATTATTGTAAAAAAAAACAAAATCTATAAAACACATTAAAAAAATTTAAAATATATTTATAAATGTATAATAATACTTTGAGTAATACATCATTTTAAATAAAAAATTAACTAATAATTAAATAAATTAATAAATAAAAATTCACAATACATTTATTATTATTATTATTATTATTATTATTATTAATCACTTTTTCTTTGCCCTAGGGTTACTGCATTACTTAAACTAAAACTATAAAAAAAACTTAAGAAAAATAAACTTAACCTAAAATAAAAGAAAATGAAATAAAAGAAAATAAAAGAAAAAAAATATATTAAAAGTTATTTTATTTCAAGTAGGTGCCAAGGCAACCATTTTTCTTTATTGAAAATAAAGTTTATTAAATATTGTTTGATTATTAAATATTATTGAAAATTATTAAGTTTAATTTTAACTAAAATGGTTTTAAACTAACTAAAACTAAAAAAATTAAGACATATAGACATTAAAAAAAAAAAACAACAACAAATAAATAAAAATGAACAAAACCAATCAACAAAATGACTAAAATTAAAACTAAAACAGAAAAAAAATATATATATATATATATATATATAAATTAGGGCTGCGACGGTGGCAGATTTTTTCCACCGCGGTGGTAATAGACCAACTACCGTCGGTGGCGCGGTGTTGATATACAATTTTGAAACACAGCAAACGTGCGTGCTCATTTCAGCCTACAAAACACTTAAGTAAATTTCAAAGACATTATACATTTAAATAAGAAAGTAGCCAAAATAAGAGCGGTAAATATTAAACAAACATTTGTTGCATAAATTCGTAACAACCTCGCCCGACCCTTGTCCGACGGCTCATCAAAATTACCGTCGCGAGTCTTTTCTCTCTCTTTCCCATTACACTGTTGCATCCATTAAAATAGCTCAGTTTCGTTTTTAATAGGAACGTGGTTATATTTCTTTTAGTTTCTCTATAAAGTTAAATTAGAAATGTGTTTGGAACATTTTTGTTTGTTGAATTAAGATTTTAACGTAACGACCAAGCGGCCAGAGGCAGACAGTGAGTTGATCACAGTCTATGTTTGATCAATTTTGCCTTCTCAAATCATCACAACTCGCCTAAAATAAAATCTTCAAGCATATCACAATGTTATTTTAAACATTTAACTTGGAGAAATGCACGCTATTGTGTGCATACAGTCGTTTGTTGGAGAGTAGAAGCTAAATGCGCTTTGCAGGACATGGAAGCGCCAGCGCAATCACTCGCAAAAAATTTAAATACGCCGTAATCTTTGCTCTAGGTAAGCGTAATATATCATCCAGAACTGTAATGGGTGTAATATTATTTGCGTGCACTCACAATATTAACAAAATGTTGTGCTTTTGTAAAAATAAAGAAAACAAACAAGGTGCGCTTTTTGATGTCTCGGTGTCGAACAGGAGCGCTGCACAAAAACGAAACGAAAATCAGCGAATACTTGCCTTACAGATAAATATATCTATAGAAAGCTTTAAATTATTACTATACTACTTTAAAACTAAAAAATTCATTAATTCAAACTTTCATTATAAAATCCGTAAAGATGCATTTCTCTCTAAAGGCGCGTCCAATGAGCAGATGGCGAGTCGAGATCGTCATTCTAGCAACACTGGCTCAGAAAACACTAGTTTTTTAAAAATAATTCATTCAAGTATGTCCTTATTTCCCTCCGACACATTCATGGTAATTACTTTTCCCGGAGTTTTGCACGCTTTAGCCTATTGTGTGCGTATGAACGTGGATCTCTTCCAGCAGCTGCCTGCGGGGACACTAAACACGGCCACGGCAGAATAATTGTTTCAGAAACACTGTATTTTATTCTTGTTATAGATTGTGTGACATCACATGCAGTACCACCGTTGGCAACCGACCACCACGGTGGCGCGGCTGTCATTGCAACCGTCACAGGCCTAATAAAAATAAAAATAATAATAATAATAAATTAAAAATAAAGACATTAAAACATAAAAAATTAAATAACATTAAAACAACAACACAAAATTACTAAAACAGAACATATAAAACTAAAAAAAACAAATAAATAAATAATAAAAAATTAAAGACATATAGACATTAAAAATAAATAAATAAATAAATAAAATTAAATAAAAACAACAAAACCACACACCAAATTTTCTAAAATTAAAACTAAAACAAAATAATAATAAAAATAAATACTAAAAAATTTAAAATATGAATAAAAACTATACCAGTGTCTCAATTATTCTAAAACAAAATTGCTCGGTCACTTTTTAATACCCCTCATTAGCTGAGATTATTTTCTGAAGTAATTGAAAGCATCACAAATACCATTCACAGAATAACCAAGAATATTCATTTATCGTGGCATTAAAACCCTTTCTAAATACCAGACCAAAGCGATCCCTCTGAGACGGTGAGGAAGAATAAATAAAGGAATCAGAAGTAAGAAGAACAGAAAGTAGAGGCTGATTGGCCGGTCGGGACGCCCCACCTACCCGTTGTGCTGTTCCCCTGTGACTCTGCCCTCCAGCAGGCCGCGTCTCTGACCCATGGCAACTTCACACGCGTTCTCATTGGAGTAGAGGTTGATGGGCGTGTTATACACGGACGAATGAGGGGCAGCGGGGGCGGGCGCAGGGGCCGGGGGCGGAGCCGGAACCGTCACTCTCGCCGGGGAGGAGGAGCCAGAAGATGACGTGGAGGAGGAGTTAGCAAAGGGGGAGCGCCCAGAGGCGGGTTTAGGGGCGGAGCTAGGAGAGGACAGCGTGCGATTGGCTCCCAGCGGGAACGGAGGCTGAGGAGGCTGCTGGGACGGAGCGGCCGGGGTGAACGCAGAGGAGGCGGAGGGGATGGAGGCTTTGGGCGCGGCAGGGGACGGACTGACCGATCTGACCGTGTTTACGGTCCCGCCGAAGGGCCGCGCCGTCTTATTGTAGGCGCTGTTTCCCGGGGCCAGGCTGGCGGGGCTGCTGGCGGCCGCGGGCGTTTGGGTGATGGGAACGGGCTTTATGATCTCCTGCGGCTCCTCCTACAGGAAGTGATGAAACACATGCAACACATGCTCACGTCACACTGCACACACATGCAGGAGTCCCTCATTACAGCCCTAAAAATCGCTCACTTTTCACATATACAGTCATTTTCATTCACATCAGGGTTATTATAGTTAACTTAAACCATAAAAACATTTTCTGATACTTGAAATACAATAAACGTTAACTGAAATAAAATGTTAAAAACTTTAAACTTATTTTTTTGCTAGTTTCTAATTTTCATTTAGTTTAAGTTCATATAATAAAATAATTACAACTAAAATATAAATGTTAACTGTTATACTAAATTAAATAAGTTATTCTAATTATATTACATTATATATTATAATAAACAAATTAATAAATAAATAAATAAGAAATCAGAGTTATTTTAGATCACGGAGATACCATTATAGTTTTTATTATTTTTTTATTTAGCTTTTATTTCTGTTGTATTTATTTTCTGTTTTTATTTTCATTTTAGGTAAAGTTTTAGTAATTTTGCTGTGTTTTTGTCAAATTAATTAGATTCTTAAAAAATGTCTATACTGTTTTTATTAATTATATAGTGAATCTGCAAATTAGTGTCATTTTATATTTACGTTTTACTAATTTTGTACTTTACATTTTGTAATTTTTTTTAGAATGTCTAGTTTAAAATTATTTCAGTTTTAGTTTAAAATTTTTATATTCAAGTTTTGCAAATTTTGTAATTTTCTCCCTTTTTAACATTGTCATTTTTTCTTAATGTGTCTAGTTTTTCATTTTTATTTCAGTCTTAGTTTTTATTTTTAAGTTCTACTAACTTTGTACTTTTTACATTTTGTTGTTGTTTTTTTTAATGCCTCTATTTTCTCATTTTTATTTTAGTTTTAGTTTAACCTTTTTATTTTCACGTTTTACTAATTTTGCCATTTTTTTCACTTTTTTGTCATTTTTAAAAAAATATGCCTATAGTTTTTAATTTTTACATTCTGTTGCTTTTTAAAATGTGTAGTTTTTCATTTTTATTTCACTTCTACTTTTACATTTTTATATTTCAGTTTTACAAATTTTGTACCTTTTCCCCTTTTTACATTGTGCTATTTTTGTTTTTAAATGTCTATAGTTTTAATTTTTACATTTTGTCGTTTTTTCTTAATGTGTCTAGTTTTTAATTTTAATTTCAGACTTAGTTTTTAATTACTTGTCATTTTTACATTTTGTTTTATATTTTTATATTTAAGTTTTACTAACTTTGTACTTTTTTTTATGGAGGGCCAAATTACTCAAAATTAAATAATTAAATAAATATTGAAATATATAAATAAATCTGTAATGCATCATTTAATTATTGAAAGCATAAATAAATGTATAAATATTTATTTATTTATTTATTTATTTAAATATTTATTTATTTATTTAATTATTTAAATATTTATTTATTTAATTATTTAAAAATATTTATTTATTTATTTAAATATTTATTTATTTATTTAAATATTTATTTAGTTATTTGTTCACGCATTTATTTCTGCATTTATTTATTGCCTCCACATTTCATTTTGAGGTTTGCGGTTGTCGGCACGTCACTCAACAATAGTGGGCGTCACCTTTCCAGCTCGATTACTTTGGTCTTTCTAGTTCAGGCGCCTTTTTCATGTTTTTCACATCACAAACTATAGCTGATGGAGGATGGTACAGTAAAAGATCTGTCGTTGACTCCATTAGCGCACGCCACTATGCTCAGTGGCACAACCGCTGACACTTCCGGTTTTCACTGACATGAATCAGCAGAGAGTGACACTGACACTGACAGTGACAGTCTTACTGAACATGTGAACGCACGAACTTAACTGCAGAGCGATATTTCACTGATGACGCGATTCTATCAAATGTAGGATTAGTTTGTATGAATTGATTTGTATGTATTTGCTTGTGTGACTGTGCCGATGGATTCTGTCAGTGTCGCGGAATGAACCGGATGTCGCGGCAACACAAGAAAACACAAGGAGTCAATCTATATCATGGGTCATTAAGAATACCGCAGGACATCCATTATTGTAAACTTTCATCATGATGTGACACAAACCGGCATGCATGCAATCGATCTCATCTATGACTTTAATACTTCAAAAAAAAAAAAATTATAGAATGATGCAATATGAAATGAAACCATCTTATAACAGTGTGATTTTTTTTTATTGAAGTATTTGTCAAAACATTCAGGTAAACAAAGGGAGACAAGACAAATATTAAACACATGAAGAAGCCTAAAATGCTGGACAGAAACCGAAACGTGTCATCAATGAAAGACCGTTCTGCAGCTGTGTGTGTGTGCGTTATTCTCCGGTGACAGCGGCAGATGAGAGTCAGTCGAGTGCCGCGAAATCCGGTTCATTCCGCGACACTGACACAATCCATCGGCACAGTCACACAAGCAAATACATACAAATCAATTCATACATACCAATCCTACATTTGATAGAATCGCGTCATCAGTGAAATATCGCTCTGCAGTTAAGTTCGTGCGTTCACATGTTCAGTAAGACTGTCACTGTCAGTGTCAGTGTCACTCTCTGCTGATTCATGTCAGTGAAAACCGGAAGTGTCAGCGGTTGTGCCACTGAGCATAGTGGCGTGCGCTAATGGAGTCAACGACAGATCTTTTACTGTACCATCCTCCATCAGCTATAGTTTGTGATGCGAAAAACATGAAAAAGGCGCCTGAACTAGAAAGACCAAAGTAATCGAGCTGGAAAGGTGACGCCCACTATTGTTGAGTGACGTGCCGACAACCGCAAACCTCAAAATGAAATGTGGAGGCAATAAATAAATGCAGAAATAAATGCGTAAATAAATAAATAAATATTTAAATAATTAAATAAATATTTAAATAAATAAATAAATAAATAAATATTTAAATAATTAAATAAATAAATATTTAAATAAAAAATAATTAAATAAATATTTAAATAAATAAATATTTATACATTTATTTATGCTTTCAATAATTAAATGATGCATTTAACGATTTATTTATATATTTCAACATTTATTTAATTATTTAATTTTGAGTAATTTGGCCCTCCATACTTTTTACATTTTGTCTTTTTTTAATGTCTATATTTTCTTTTTTTATTTTAGCTTTACATTTTTATTTTCAGGTTTTACTAATTTTGCCATTTTGTTCACTTGTTTTGTCATTTTTCTGAAAATATGTCTATAGTTTTTAATTTTTACATTTAGTTGTTTTTTAAAATGTCTAGTTTTTAATTTTTATTTATTTCACTTCTACTTTTACATTTTTACATTTCCGTTTTACAAATTTTGTACCTTTTCCCTTTTACATTGTGTTATTTTTTTAAATATGTCTATAGTTTTTAATTTTTATTTCAGTTTTAGTTTGTTTTTATTTTTACATTTTCTTAATTAATTTGGTAATTTTTTTCCTTTTTTAATTTACATTTTGTCATTTTTTAAAATATGTTCATAGTTTTTCATTTTAACATTTTGTCCTTTTTTTTTTTTAAAATGTCAAAAGTTTTTCATTTTTATTTCAGTTTTAGTTTTACATTTTTATATTCAAATTGTACTAATTTTGTACTTTTTCCCTTTTTTGACATTGTGTCATTTTTTTAAAAAATATGTCTAAAGTTTTTCATTTTTATTTCAGTTTTAGTTAACTATAATAAATGAGTCAACATAATTAAAATATTTTCCTTCTAACAGACTGTAATGAGGGAAAGCAGAATTACTGTCAAATCTTCAGTGTCATGCGACACATCAGGCATTTCAGTCGTGCTGCACACGCTGAGCACGCGTGTCCTAACCAGGTGTGATGCAAAGCAATGCATTTGATTGGTCGCCTTATTTATATAATTTCACAATGCATTTGAAAGCCCCGCCCCCTGTGAAATCTCATTGGTGAAACATCGCTATATATTAAAAAAAATGTTCTTAATATATATATATATATATATATATATATATATATATATATATATATATATATATATATATATATATATATATATATATACACATACATATATATACATATATATATATATATATATATATATATATATATTTATATATTTGGCACACAGTGAAATACACCCTACACCTAAAGGAAAAATAAAATAAAATAAAATAAAATGTATGTAAAAAATAAATAAATAAATAAATAAAAGAAAGAAAAAAGAATTAAACTATTAAACTATTAATATAAATAAAAAAATAAAATAAAATAAATTAAAACAAAACAAAACAAAACATGTATGTAAAAAAATAAAAATGAACAAAATAAATAAAAAAATAAACTATTAAGATAAATAAAATAAAATAAAATGTATTTAAAAAAAAGAATAAAAGAAAGAAATAAAAGGAGAATTAAACTATTAAGATAAATAAAAAAAAAATGTATGTAAAAAAAATTAAAATGAACAAAATAAATAAATAAAAAAAAAGAATTAAACTATTAAGTTAAATTAAAAAAAAATAATAATAAATGAGCTATTTTTTGTTACATATCTGGAACACACACAGTGGAATACACCCTACACCTAAAGGAAAAATAAAATAAAATAAAATAAATAAAATGTACGTAAAAACAAAAATTAAAAAAACAAAAAGAATAAAAGAAAGAAAGAAAAAAAAATAAATTAAACTATTACGTTAAATCAAAAAATAAAACAAAATAAAATAAAAATGACATATTAAAAAATAAAATAAAATAAATTTAAAATAAAAAAAAATCAACAAGGCCTTAAACACGAGTTATGTTTTGGTCATTTTTAGCACTTTGTTGTACATTTAAACACTTTTTAAATTTTTGGAATTTTTTGAAATTTTTAAATTTTACTGCCCCATTTCCTTTAAACATCAGGTTGCGCCTGGTTAGGACACACATTACAATTACATAATAATTATGTAATATATTTACATAATTATAATTACGCAACAATGGTGCAGTTTGAAGTTTACGTACCTTCGGGGCCTCCGTTTTAGTGACACTGGAAGATCTGCAAAGACAAAACAGACATTTAACATCAGACCTCATGAAAGCAACAATCTGCTGAATGAATAAAAGTCAAATAACAGCACAAGTTTGACTGAGAGAATCTGTGATCCTGTGTGTATGATATAGTTTGAGTAACGATTCTGTTTTGGCTGCCATTCAAACAAACTGCACCTTTCACTGTACGCTACATTACACGGGCTGTAAATACAGCAGAGAGCAAACTATGGCATTCAATCCCAGAATCCCCTGTTCACCGAGCCAAGAGCTGAAGGCCGTGCAGGAATAACTACACAAACTGTCTTCACACAGTAAAACAACAGACGAGTTCAGTCTCAGATGAGCCACAATCACTGAGAGAATAAACCTGCTGCAGCATCTGAACAGACATATGAGATTTCCAGACGAATCTCTGGGTGGTTTGGAGGATCTGAGGAGACTGAAACGCACACATTTAGATTTCTATTCCAAATAAATGCTGTTCTTTTGAATTTTCTGTTTATCTGTGAATCCTGAAAAAAAAAACGTATGACCGTTTCTACTCAATTATTGGGCAGCACAACTGTTTTCAACATTGGTAATAATCATAAATGTTTCTTGAGGAGCAAATCAGCATATTAGAATGATTTCTGAAGGATCATGTGACTCTGAAGACTGGAGTAATGATGCTGAAAATTCAACTTTGATTACAGAAATAAATTACATTTTAACAGATATTCATATAGAAAACAGCTATTTTAAGTTAGAATAATATTTCACAGTTTTACAGTTTTTCTTTGTTTTTTTAATCAAATAAATGCATGCCTGGTGAGCAGAAGAGATTTCATAGAAAAAAACACAGGTGTGTGATGAACTAAATACACTACATTTTTATACATTCTGCTTTACATTTTTATATTTTTACACTTTTTACATTGTCATTTTTTTTTAAATTTCAGTTTTAGTTATTTTATATTTTTATATTCAAATTTCCCCCCCCCTTTTTTATGTTTAGAATTTTACATTTGTAGGGTTTTTTTAATATAATGTCTATACTTTCTAATTTTTATTTTAGTTTTACATTTTTATATTTAAGTTTTACTAATTTTGTACTTTTTTTCCCTTTACATTTGGCCGTTTGTTTTAATATGTCCAGTTTTTATTTTAGTTTTACATTTTTATATTCAATTTTTTTTACTAATTGTGTACTTTTTTCCCTTTTTTACATTTTGCTGTTTTTTTTAAATATGTCCAGTTTTTAATTTTTATTTCAGTTTTAGTTTTACGTTGTTACATTAAAGTTTTACTTTTTTTTTTTTTTACCTTTTTGTATTTTTACATTTTGTCATTTGTTTTAAATTTTTTTCATTTTGCCTTTTTTTTTAAAAAATATCTACAGTTTTTAATTTTTATTTTAGTTTTACATTTTTATATTCAATTTTTACTAGTTTTGTACCTTTTCCCCCTTTTTACATTTTGCTGTTTTTTTAAATGTGCATTTTAATTTTTATTTCAGTTTTAGTTTTACATCGTTATATTAAAGTTTTACTATTTTTTTTTTTTTACCTTTTTTACATTTTGTCATTTGTTTTAAACGTTTTTTTATTTTTACATTTTGCCTTTTTTAAAAATAAAAAAGTTAGTTGGTTAATATTTATTTCAGTTTTAGTTTTACATCATTATATTAAACTTTTACAAATTTTGTCATTTTTTTGTTTTAATTTTTTATTTTTTTTTTACATTTTTGTCATTTGTTTTAAATATGTTTTTAATTTTTACATTTTGCCTTTTAAAAATGTCTATACTTTTTAATATTCATTTCAGTTTTAGTTTTACATTTTGATATTACTTTTATATTTTTATATTACTTTTAAAGTTTTATATTACTTTTATTATATTATATTATTTTAAATGTCTAGTTTTTAATTGTTTACATTTTGTCATTTTTTAAAAATATCTCTATATGTCTATGTTTTTTTAATGTCCAGTTTTTAATTTTTATTTCAGTTTTAGTTTTACATTTTTATATTTAAGTTTTACTAATTTTGTACTTTTTTCCACTCTTTTTTAATAAAATGTCTATAGTTCTTAATTTTAAGTTTTATTTTTACATTTTCTGTTTTACATTTTTATATTCAAGTTTTACAAATTTTGTACAGTTTTTACTGAGATATTTGATTAAAAATAAAAAAATAAAAAGAAGAGATTTCACAGATATTAACACAGGCATGTGATGAATTAAATACGCAAAGCGTTTCTGTCTCAGCCACTTTCCCATCATCGTGACGCGAACACAATCTGAAATATGACTGTGTCAACAAACCTCCAGTCAAAGTGCATCAGGGTTTGTGCATTTGGAGACGTTTTGCTTTTTCACAAACCCACAGACATACTTTACATTCTCATTTATCAGCTGATTCGCGTCACAGCGTCTAGACGGCTGCATTTGTCCTCATTAATCAGCATCACATCCGACGCGACCTCCACATTCCTCCTAAATAACCTCCGTCCTCGAGCGGCGACAAACAGGCCGCGCTTCCTACGAAAACCGCTGTGACTCGGCGAGTTCGTTCCACGTCCTCAATCTCTTCCATATTAGGAAGGAGCGCTTTCTGCAAGGCCGGGTCTTTTGTGCCGACGGTGCCGCTCATAATAGGGGCAAAGGTGGAGCGCTGGGAGCACAAAGAAAACACTTGCAGGAGGAAGTTAAAGGCGCTCAGACAAAGAGCAATAATCAACACTAGAGGGGACAAACGAGGAGAACAGAAGCAGCCGAGAGGAAGCAGACAATGTGGAAGCGGCTCAGATTGACCTGCAGATCCTGTCTGTTCATACGAATGGAAAAAAGTCCATCGACTGCATCTGTGGCACAATGTTGGCAGCACAGGAAATAATAGGCATAGAAGAATCATGTTAGAATGGGAGATAACTGTTACAGAAACAAATAAAAAAATAAATAAAACAAAAGAAAATTCATAAAATAAAAAAAATCTATATATACAAAATAAAATATATTTTAAAGAAAGACCCTAGTTCCTACAAATAGAATAATTTATGAAATAAGAAAAAAAACTAAAGTAAAAAAAAATATATTACTAAAAAACTAAACAAAAAAATATAAAAAATATATAAAAATCTACACAAGTAAATAAAATAAAATAAAATAAAAATTACTATAATACTAAACAAAAAATACATTTATAAATAAATACAATTAAATAATATACAATCAAGTAAAATAAAAGAAAAAAGAAAAACAATGAATAAAAGAAAATATAAAATATATATATATATATATATATATATATATATATATATATATATATATATATATATATATATATATATATATATATATATATATATCATACAAAGAAAATACATACAATATAAAAAAGAAATAAAGGAAAATGAACAATGGAAAATAAAACAATAAATCAGAAAAGAAAATGAAATGAAAAAATATGAAATGAAAAATAATGACCCTGTTTAATTTAAATAAAATTAAAAAATTATAAACGTTAAAAATAAAATTATATATATATATATATATATATATATATATATATATATATTTTTTTTTTTTTTTTCATATAATATATGAAATTAAAAATATATTAAAAATCTAAAATAAAATAAATATTACTAAGATACACAAAAGAAAATTAAACATAAGTAAGCGAAACTAAATGTTTTAAAATGTATACACAATCAAATTAAAATAAAATAAAACATAAAATA
>NC_066878.1:25706493-25723993 GCF_022985175.1 Labeo rohita
AAAAATAAATACAAACCAACAAACAAAAACAAAACAAACAACAAACAACCCTCGGTCCAGAAAAACAAAACAAAACAAAACAACAACAAAACAACAACAAAAAACAGAATTCAGAAAAATAAAATAAAATAAAAAAATCCAGCAAAATTAAAACAGGAAAAAGAATGAATGAATGAATGAATCCTGAAGAAAAGAAGAAACATAAAAAACAGAATCTAGAAAATTAAAACTAGGGAAAAATGGAATCCACAATAAAAAAAAAAAATAAAATAAAATAAAATAGGAAAAAATAAATCAGAAAAAAAATAAGTGAATGAATGAATCTTAAAAAAAAAAAAAAAAAAATCAGTCCAGAATGAAAAAAAAATAAATAAATAAATAAATAAAAACAATAAAAACAACAACAAAAAACACAATCCAGAAAATTAAAATCTACAAAAAATAAAATAAAAATAAAATAAAACGAAAAAACAGAATCCAGAAAATTTAAACTATTTATATATATTATATATTATACTTACAAATAATCCAATTAAAACAGAAAAAAAGAATAAATGAATAAATGAATAAATGAAAAGTGAAAAAAAAAGAAAAAATTAAAACAAACAAAAAACAACCCTCAATCCAGAAAGAAACAAAAACAAAAAACAACACAAAACCACAACAAAAAAAACTGAATCCAGAAAATTAAAACTAGGGAAAAATGGAATCCAGAAAAAAAAAAAAAAAATTAAATAAATATACTATTGTTTTTGCTGGTAGCTATCAATAATGTGGCAAAATAAAAATCTACTTAATGGACACCTCGAAATAATGAAAAACAATATTGCGAAATCTCTAAAGCTAATCTGCTCAGAAGTGATTTTGCCAGTTGGCCGTGAGCAGAAAGATCGTGTGGAAAAGGGAAAAACAGCATCACAAACGAGCTGAGCGAGACCAGGATCAAACACCTCGCCTGGCGCTCCACGACTGATTCGTGTGATGAAAACAGCCGAGCGTCGCTATGAGATGGAAACATCGTATATATCGCTTCACGTGGAGTTTTCCAGATCGCTCCAAAATAAGTGCTGAGCCAAACGGCACCTCAGAGAGCCGCGTTATCTGCATTTCAGCTCAGAGATTTGAGCGGCCCGTGCTCCTGCTGCTGTTTTCACTAGAAGAATAATCTGTACTTTAGAGTTTAAGAGTCTCCTGACGCGCCTGAAATCTCCCCTAAATAGAGAACACAGAGTAGGACGCTTACTGTGATGACTTCAGCACACAGACGCACTTAAGCGCACCAGCACCAATCAGCACGTATGCTTCCTGCATTATTTCACTGCATAACGCTGGAGCGCACGCATCAGTTTCAAGGCTTTAGCCGGAGAACGAATGTTTCTGCCAAAACAGGAGGGTCACCTCATAAAATCAGGTTATTAAAGTGATATGTTAGCATATGTTAATGGAACAATTATATACTTCACATTAGTGGTGTGATAAAGCAGTGTTCAGGCTAAAATAAAATGAAATAAAAATTATTTATTTATTATAAAGTTAATATTATAATAAAAATTAATAAATAAATAAAATAACAAATAATTAATTAATTAAATAATAATACAATTAAAAAGATACAATTATAATTAAATAAAAATAATAAAATAAAATAAAATTAATAAAATTATTTAGTAATTAAATATAAAACAAACCAAAAATTTAAATATTTATTAGTAAATAAAATAATTACTAAAATAGTACTAAAATAAAATAAAATATAAAATAAAATAACAAATTAAATCTTTATTAATAAGTAAAATAGTACTACAATAAAATTAAATTAAAATAAAACAACAATTAAATTAAATATTAAATTAAAATAAATAATTTAATTAATTTCAATTAAATTAATTAATTTATTTAGTAATTAAATTATTTAGTAATTAAAAATAAAACCAACCCAAACCAAAAATGTAAACATTTTTTTAAAAAATAAAATGAATAAAATAGTACTAAAATAAAATTAAATATAAAATAAAATAATAATTAGATATTAAATTAAATGAATTAATATGAATTATTTTTAAATAAATTAAAAATTACATTAAAATTAAAAAATAAAAATATTTATTAATAAATAAAATAGTAATAAAATTAAATATAAAAAATAATTAAATTAAATCTTAAATTAAGTTAATTAAATTAATTTATATTAAATTAAAATTAAAATTAAATATAATTAAATAAATATAAATAAATATAATTAAATTAAAATAATTAATAAAATAAAATAAAATTAAATTAAATTAAACTACATTAAAAAAATTACATATATAACAATTATAGTATTAAAATTACATTTAAATTTGATTAAAAAGTATATCTGTTAATAATAAAATAAAAACAAATATAACAAATATAGTATTATATAAATATAGCACTATGTTATGTAGTTATATTTGTGGAGATTTAAAGCAGAAACATTCGGGAAATAATACAATGAAATAATAAAATTAAAACAAAATAAAAAAAAATAACATTAAAAATCAAATCAAATAAAAAATAAAAATAAAATGAACATTCAGTGAATAATGAATGTTCCTGCCAAAACAACAGGGTTTTTGTGGATACTGAATCAGCTCATAAAATGAGTTTGTTAAAGTGAGTTGTTAACATGTGTTAACACAACAATTACATAGTTCTCACTCGCAGAGAATAAAAACAAAAACAGATTGCAAATGTACTTGACATTGCCTAAACTGAAAGCGTGAGGGTTAATAAGACTGAGCGGTCACTCCAGCAGCATGACGTCCATCTGAAGAGAGTCTGGCGCGCTGGAATAATGGAAAGCAGGTCTTGCATTAGATGTGAGAAAGAATAAGAGTCTGTGTCCAGACGATCGGCGGCTCAGACTGCACGCGCTCACACTGGCTTTCCTGTGTCTCATAAAGGTCTGAAAAACCACCTTTGTTCTGTTTTAACGATTCTCTTCACACACACACGCTACACTTCCAGCGCAGGAATGAGGAACGACTTCTCACAAAGACAGACCTTCTCCGAAAACTACGTCACACCATGGAAACACAAGGACAAGAATCTCACAACTTCAAGTGTCAATTCTCCACACGAACCTCCAGAGCTGGCAACACACTACATTTACTTCTAACCTTCTCCACAGCAGTGAAGTCATTCCAAATACATGTATTAATTGTTAATTATTGCCACAAAAATATTAAAATATTTATAAAACAAAAAAATAATAATAATAAAGTGTTTTGGAAATTGCATAATTTATATCAAAGTGTCTATTAAAAATGTATTTTTGCCTTTAAATGTGCCAGATTTGCAGTGCTTTCCATTAATAAATAAATAAAATGTTATACTGTAACTGATTTTTTAATATTTGTTAATTTTTAATATTATATTCGTAAATTTATAAATTCAAGTAATTTACACTAATTTATCTATAATTTTTTAACTGATGTATTTTTCAATATTTTCCAAAGCACTAAAAAGTACCATTAAATTTTTAAATTTTTAAAGAATTAAAAATTCCTGCCAAAATTATTTAATTATACATAAAAATTAAAATATTAAACTACTACTACTACTACTACTACTACTACTACTACTACTACTACTACTAATAATAATAATAATGTAATTAAATCCAAAAAATGAACAATAAAATAAAATAAAACTATCAGATATTAGGTATTTAAATCTGTTTCATTTATGGTCTTAAATATGCCACATTTTCAACACTTTCCATAAATTAGCATAAATAAATAAAACAATAGTACATTTGTAAATTTATAAACTGATGTAATTTTTTTTACACTAATTTATCTGTATTTTTTTTAACTGATATATTTTCCAAAGCACTAAAAGTACCATAAAATTGCAAAATAATTAATAATTCTTGGCAAAAATATTAAAATTATACATAAAAAATTGAAAATATTAAAATAATAATAATAATAATAATAATACTACAAATAAAATGTAAAACCAAACCAAATAAAATATAAAAAATAAAATAAAATAAAATATTTAAATCTGTTTCATTTATGGTTTTAAATATGCCATACTTGCATACATACTTTCCATAAATTAGTATAAATAAATAAATAAATAAATAAATAAATAAATAAATAAAATGTTACTGTGTTAAATGTTAAATATTAAATAAAATGTTTAATATTTGTTCATTTTTAATACTATATTTGTAAATGAGTAAATTTACAAACTGATGTAATTTATTTACACTAATTTATCTAATTTTTTTAACTGATATATTTTTCAATATTTTCCAAAGCACTAAAAGTACCATAAAATTGTTAAATTATTATTAATTCTTGCCAAATTATATTAAAATTATACATAAAAAAAAATAAAATGAATTATTAAAATAATAATAATAATAATAATAATGTTTAAATAAATATAAAATCAAACTAAATATTAAAAAGTAATAAAATAAAATGAAATAAAATAAACCAACGTTGGGTATTTAAAATTGGTTTCATTTGTGGTCATATGTATAATATTATGACTATGTCAAATGAGAAATAATAGGCCATCTGTCCCTCTTTAGCACCCATGTCAGTTTTCATGTCGGAGCCACATTTCCACTGATTTTAGAGCCAGAAACAGCTTTGCTGGACCACAACAGTCTTTTCTTCAGTGGAAATGCACGGAAAGGGTCTAGACTGGGCTTTTGTCAGTGGAAAAGGATATCTGACGATCAGACCGCTATAGACAAAACCGACCTCCTTCTGCACATTCTCCCAGACAACAGCGTTTCATAATATGGGGAGAAACAGCCTCCCTGATGTCCAGCAGGTGACGGCGGTTTGAGGACGTGTAGACAGACGGACAGACAAACACACGAGACGCTGCTACCGCCAACCTGTCCCAAACCTCAGGCGCCGCTCCGAACACATGCTTTACACGCCACTTCGTGAACACGGCCTGGAAACATCCTTAAGAAAACAGGGAAGGGGAGCAACATGTGGTCTGAAATCATCTGAAGACGTCGACGCAAACAAAACGGAGCAAAGTTTGGTTTGGACGTGGAGGGGGACGAATGGAAATCAGCACGACGTTTTGATTTATCCTCACGCTTTCACCAGATTGTGCCGTTTCAACATCTCAAGAGACACAACGAGACAAAACCCTGCATTTATGACAAAGAGCGTCCATGGAAAATCATCTGAAATACTGATCATTAGACTTTGATTGCAAAACATTAATGTCATATTGAACGACATATTGAATTTCAAAGATGATGAAATTAAGGAACTACAACAGTGAATCATTTGGCCAAATAAATTACTACATATTAAAAACGAAACAAAAATTAAAAAAAAAACAAACAAACAAAAAAAAAACAAAGCATAAAAAGTAAGAATGAAATATTAATAAATAAATAAAAATAAATATAAAAGTTAAATAAAAATAAATATATATATATATATATATATATATATATATATATATATATATATATATATATATATATATATATATATATATATATATATATATATTACTATTAATATATATATGAATTATTTTTTATTAAATCAAATATTTAAAATACACATAGCAAAATAATAAAGATAAAATAAAAATGCAAAAAACAATGCATAACAAATTACAATATTTAAAATAATAATATTTAAAATAATAATAATAATAATAATAATAATAATATTCAAAATAAAATTAAAATTTAAAATTAAAAATTAAACAAAACAAAACATGGGCAAATGTATATTGCTAACTATTTTGTGTGTCAGAGTGTAAAATAAAAACATTCCAAAAATAATAATAATAAAAAAAAAAAGATTAAAAATAAATAATTAAAATACATGTAAAAAAAAAAAAACATGTAAAAAATAAAATACTAAAAATGAAACAAAAATATAAAAAGCATAGTAATTAAGAATATAAAAAAATAATTATCGCAATAAAATAAAATAAATTAATAAATTACATTAAAATAAATCAATAAAATAAAAGAAAATAAAAGAAAATAAAATAAAAAAACAAAAACTATATATTGTAATACCATTTCTTCTTTGTTTTCAGAACTAATTTTATCCATATCTTCAACTCTTATACAGAATTATGAATTAAGAATATGAATTTTAAAAATACTACAAAATAAATAATAAATTAAAACAAAACAAAACAAAATAAAATAAAATAATAAAATAAAATAAAAAACTATATATTGTAATAGCATTTCTTCTTTGTTTTCAGAGCTAATTTTATCCAAATCTTCAAGAAGGAAGACCAAATGATGACAGAATAATTTTTTTGGGTAAATATTCCATTAAAAACACTAATTTATCATTCATCTAAACCACATCTATAAATGAACAAGTACAAAACCAACAAACCCAACTCCACCAAAGTCCAAACTCCACATTAAAGCAATTCAGATGTGAATAACTCAACAATTTGTAATGCAAAAGAGGTTTGACATCAGCAATACCTCAACCCAACCTCAAATTAACGTTTCCGAAAGCCGTGCAGACGCGCTCAGGCGGCGGTACAGACGGTGGTTTATTACTACGGCGGAGGTGAGGCCCGTACCGCGGTATTCTGGGTGGTTTGGGTTCAAACGGCTCTCTGGGATCTCAGAGTAAACGCCGCTCTTCCTAATGCCATGTTATCTTAATAGTAAAGCTTAAGTGCTGTGTGATGGCCTTTGCAGATTCACTGACAAATGTTCAACAGCTATGAAAACGCCACTAAAAGACTTTAATGGGAGATTCCAGAGCTCTTGCGCAATCCCTCTTCCCTAAACGTCCTTTCAAAGAGCCCATAACTCCACAATATGAGAGACCGGCTTCAACTTAACCTTAAAAACCAAATCTACATCCTCTTTAATCAGTCTGAATAGAGTCGACACACATCGACAGACACTTATACAGAATAAATCACCCAGAAAGGAACATCTGAACAATCTGTCATCATCTACTCATCTCTTTCCAATGAAGGAAAACGTTTACTCTCACAGCAGTGCATTTGCTGGATTTATGACGCGTTTACCACTTTTTTAAGACTGTGTAAAGAAATTTAAGGAACACAAGAAAACAGGGAAGGGGAGAAACATGTGGTCTGAAATCATCTGAAGATGTCGACGCAAACAAAACGGAGCAAAGTTTGGTTTGGACGTGGAGGGGGACGAATGGAAATCCGTACGACGGTTTGATTTATCCTCACGCTTTCACCACAGATTGTGCCGTTTCAACATCTCAAGAGACACAACGAGACAAAACCCTGCATTTATGACAAAGAGCGTCCATGGAAAATCATCTGAAATACTGACCATTTTCAGACTTTGTCTACAAGACACTAACGTCATATTGATGTGATTAAGGATTATGAAATGAGGAACTCATTTCATATGAATTATGAACAAAAATAATATTAAAAATCAAAGTTTATTCAAATAAAATAAAACATGGGGAAATGTATATTGTAAAACCATGTTTTTGTGTAAGAGTGCAAAATAAAATTGATCCAAAAAAATAATTTTGAAAAATATTAGGAATTACTTTCACCAAAATAATTAAAATATGCAATAAAAATACTAAAAATGAAACAAAACAAAAAAAAAAAGTAAAAATAACAAAGCATAATAAACAGTAATATTAAAACAATAATAATAATAATAATAATAATAATTAATAAAATAAAAAATAAATAAAATAAAATAAAATGTGTTAGAGTGCTAAATAAAATGGATCCAAAAATTAAAAAAAATATTATTAATGATTTTCACCAAAACAAATAATTAAAATACACACAAAAATATAATACTAAAAATAAAATAGAAATGTAAAAAACAAAGCATAATAAATAAGAATATTTAAAAAATAATAATAATAAAATAAAATAAAACATTGGGAAATGCAT
The DNA here is from genome assembly GCF_022985175.1 of Labeo rohita. Lineage (NCBI taxonomy): Eukaryota > Metazoa > Chordata > Actinopteri > Cypriniformes > Cyprinidae > Labeo > Labeo rohita. The sequence goes on from NC_066878.1 coordinate 25,714,405, forward strand.
ATTGCAAAACCATTTTTTGTGTCAGAGTACAAAACAAAATTAATCCAAAAACTATTTAAAAATATTTAGTATTATATATTATGAATTATTTTCGCCAAAATAAATAACTAAAATACACATAAAAAATATATAATACTAAAAGTAAAACAAAAAAAAAGTAAAAAAAAAAAAAAAATTATATATATATATAAAAAAAAAATATATATATATATATATATATATATATATATATGACAGAGTATAAAAATGACAAAAATAATAAAAAGTATTAGTATTTTCACCAAAAATAAATAATTAAAATACACATACAAAAATAAATACTACAAATTAAACAAAAAGGTTTCATTCAAGTTAAAGGAAAAAAAAAAATGGAAATACGACTTGCAACCAATCATTTTACAAAGTGGAAAAACTTCATTTAACAGACATTTGCCTTTGTTTTAAGCACTTCACTTTGTTCAGTTTCTCAGAAAACAAGATTTATTTCTTCATTTTGCACCTCAACTAAATGTATCTTGATTTAAGGATGTTCATACTGGAAAACAACACAAAAATACTAAAGGACGAATATCATTTTTAACAATGCATGTAACATTTAATGCCTAGAATTAAAGTATTTCTGCTCTGATTTAAGACTTGTTAAAGGCCTTAATTTAATTTTAAGACTTTTTAAGACATTCTTAAGACCTGCAGAGACCCTAAAAATAAAAATATATAGAAATAGATGCTGTCCAGCTCATAAAAAGACAAAAAGCTTCATAAAATATCATAAAAGATGTCTATGTGACTCTATTCCAAGTCGTCTGAATGCAACGCAAGTGGCTTTGGATAAAAGCATCTGCCAGAACGCATGAACGTAAATGATGTGCAGATAAAGAAAGCTCTGGAATGACATGCGTGTGACTAAGTGCTTTAATTATAATCCAGTAACCCTAGACGAACTGTGTAATAACTGTGATGATAGATGAATTAAACTAGAGTTTCAGATCGGGCAGTGGTCAGGACACCCGCTCAAATCCCTCAGAAGAAACAGAGAGCATAAAAACAGGCTGAAACACAAGAGCGGCCGATCTGAACATCTTGAGCGCATTAGATCCTGCGTGGGGAAGAGGCCCCCTGGAGGGACGAACCCGGCCAAGAGCTCCATAAGCAAACAGCTCTTCTGTTTTGGAGGATCTGCTGTCATATTTACACAATCCCTGAGTGCATCCGGACAGACATGAGCTTCAACTATGAGATGAGGGCGTTTGTGGGTGCACACTACTGTTTTTGAAAGTCATCAAGGTTGCATTTATTTGATCAAAAATACAGTACAAATAGTGAAATATTTCTAGAATTTAAAACAGATGTTTTCTATGTGAATATGTGTTAAAGTATAATTTATTTCTGTGATGCGCAGCTGAATTTTCAGCATCATTACTCCAGTCTTCAGTGCCACATGATCCTTCAGAAATCATTCTAATATTTGATTTGCTGCTAAAGAAACTTTTCTGATTATTAGCAACAGTTGTGTTGCACAATATTTTTGTGGAAACCATCATACATTTTATTTTCCAGGATTCACAGATGAATAGAAAGTTCAAAAGATCAGCATTTATTTGAAATGGACATCTTTTGTGACATTATACATGTCTTTACTGTCACTTTTGATAATTTTCCACAAAAATATTGTGCAGCACAACTGTTTACAACATAATAATCATAAATGTTTGTTGAGCAGCAAATCAACATATCAGAATGATTTCTGAAGGATCATGTGACACTGAAGACTGGAGTAATGATGCTGAAAATAAATAAAATAAATTACATCTTAAAATATATTCAAAAAGAAAGCAGATATTTTAAATAGTAAAAATATTTTACTATTTTTATAATATTTTTGATCAAATAAATGCAGCCTTGGTGAGCAGAAGAGACTTTTTTGTTGTTTTTTTAATGAAGATTTTTAATGTTTTAAAAAAAGTGTCTTCTGCTCACCAAGCCTGGATTTATTTGATTCAAAGTATGGCGAAAACATAAAATTTTAAAATATTTTTACTATTTAAAATATCTGCTTTCTTTTTGAATATATTTTAAAATGTAATTTATTTCTGTGATGCGCAGCTGAATTTTCAGCATCATTACTCCAGTCTTCAGTGTCACATGATCCTTCAGAAATCATTCTGATATGCTGATTTGCTGCTTAAGAAATATTTATTATTATCATCAATACATTTTTTCAGGTTTCTTTGATGAATAGAAAGATCCAAAGATCAGCATTTATCTGAAATAAAAAGCTTTTGTAACATTATACACTATATTATTCAAAAATGCTGTATTTTTTATTATTCTTTATTTTTATATTTTATTTTTTGAGAAAGAAATAATGGAAATGAATACTTTTATTTAGCAAGGATGCTTTAAAAGTGATCAAAAACGATGATAAAGACATTTATAATGTTAGAAAAGATTAATAAAAAAATAGCAAATAAAAATATTAGAATGATTTCATGTGACTGGAGTAATGATGCAAAAAATTTAGCATTGAAATCACAGGAATAAATTACTTTTTAAAATATATTCAAATAGAAAACATTATTTTAAATATGTTAAATTAAATAGTAAAATGATTTCACAATTTTACCATTTTTGCTGTACTTTGGATCGAATAAATGCAGGCTTGGTGAGCTGAAAAGACTTCTTTAAAAAACATTACAAATCTTGGTAGCGTATCTGCAAGTCCAAATCAAACTAATTCTGGCTGCCATGAGACACAGACAGTTTAAACGTTCAGCTATTGATGAAAGGTTTGTGTGTTTTACCTCAGCAGCGAGAGGTTCAGGTTTCCCGTACAGGCTTTGATTTTATTCTGGGCTTCCAGGTGTGTCATTCCCTCTGTGGCGATGCCATCTATAGAGAGCACAACGTCCCCAACGCTGATCTTGGCCTTCGCTGCCTTTCCACCCTCTGTCAGCTGCATGAAACACAAACACGAATAGTTTAGAAATGCACGACTACAAACGACAGCTGCTGTCTTCAGCAACACAAATATCACATAACACTCAACTCACAGTCGACTCAAATCGTCACAACACAAATCAAGTGAGTTAAAGACTTCAAATGTGGCGTATGTGAGTATGCGCTGTGCATTATGATGTTTTGGTGTCCTTTTCAAAGTCTGAACGCTTTAGTAACTTTTTTTTCCAATTGCATTAAAAAGAGAGGCAGTGCAGTCTTCAACATTTCTAATATAATCAACCTTTCAACAAATTACACTTTCACAAATTTGAACAGAATGCTGTATTTTTTTTTTTTAAATACTTTAATTAATGTATTTATACTGAGTATTATTTACTACTGTAGTATTTATTAATGTGTCAAACTATTTTTAAAAAGTACCTTTTATTTTAATTTTTATTTCAAGCTAAATAAAGTTATTTTTTTAATATTTCCATTTAGCTGCAAATGTTTTCCTTCCACTTTTAGTAAAAATAAAACTTATTTTACTTCGGTTTTTTGCTAAGGCATCATCTATCATTATTAAAACTTTGAGTCTTTTATTTATTTATTTATTTAGTGTTATTAATTTATTCATTTATATAATTAATTTTGATGTTTTTATATTGTCATTGTAATTTCAGTTTTAAGTTTTTAGTTATTTTTAGTAAAACTAAAATGCATTTTACTCTCGTTAATTGACTTGTTAATTTTAAGTTTAAATCTAAGTCTTTTTAAGTCTTTTTAATTTTAATTTTAACTTATTTTATTTGTTAATTCCCAGGGCATGATTTTGATTACATTTAGTATTTTATTTATTTATTTTTTTTCCTTTTTTATTTTGTACTAATATTTCATTTTGATGTATTTTTATATTGTCAGTTTTCATTTTAAAATTTTGCTTAAGTTTTGAATAGTTTGTTACGTGCCTTTTAATTTTTATTGTTTGTTTTAGTTTCTTATTTAAATATTTTTCTTTCATATTTAGGTTTAATAATTAAAAAAAAATTAACTATAATTTTCTTTTAGAAGTCTAAAGTGTTTATTTAATTAATTTTTATTTATTTATTTATTTTTACCAATATTTTCATTTTTATATATATTGATATATTTTTATATTGTCAGTTTTCAGTTTTAATTTTTGTTTAAGTTTTGGATATTTTGTTATGTGCTTTTTTAATTTTTATTATTTGTTTTTGTTTCTTTTTTAATACATATATATTTTTTTCTTTCACTTTTAGTTTTAGTATTTTTAGTAAAACCAAATAAAATGTTTTTTATTTCTGTTTGCCAGGGCATAATGTTTAATTATTCTTTTTTAATAGTTTTGCTATTTTTAGAATTTCAGTTTCGGTTATTTTGTTACATGCTTTGCAATTTTTATGAGTTGTTTTTATTTGCTTTTTTAAAAATATTTCTATTTAGCTGCATTTTTTCTTTCAGTTTTAGTTCAATTTTTTTGTATTTATTTTTTTTTAAAGCTTTATTTACTTTAAATAGTTTTAGTTAACAATGACAACATCCTATCATACACTGCTCATTTTTTGTCAAAATGGATGTGTGTAAAAAATCTCAGTCTGTGCTGAAAAGATAATGACGATACAGTGAAATGATCACAGAAGCTGAAGATCAAAGAATGCCCGATGCTCGGCCGACCTTTGACCCTCTCGGGCCCAAACTGAAGCGAGTCGGTGAAATGATACAGACGATGCGGGAGCGCGGCGAGACGTTGAGGGGAGCAGACGCTGATGAAATACTAGCTCGAGGAGACGAGAGCCCAGCCGGAGGGGCCGTGATTTATTAGGGCTTTAAATCTGCTGCTGGAGCTCAGAGACGCTGCAGTCGGTTCACCTTATCAGATCAGACCTGACGGACGATTAGAAAGCAGCCTCGCTCTTGTTAGTACTGGCTACAGATCTTGTCTGGACTAATAAACAACCCGATACCTTACCAGCACGGGATGGAAAGTCTTTACCCGGATGATTTACACAAAGGAGAATAAAACCCAACAGCTTCTGTGGAGCTTCTCAGAGACGAAGACTTTATTACTAAAGCAAATGCATGTATTCTTTACAGCTAATACCAGAATGTACTGCGACTACAGGAAAAAAAAAAAAAAATTCAAGATGGTGAAGTCGTCATGAGAAATGTTTGTTTGTATTTTCATGTCACACCAACTACCATGGCTATTTTAAGTTTCCTTTAATTTTAAAGTTCTCACTTATAAATCTAAATATAAATGTAAAAAGGCAGGACTTGAATTTATCAATCAGAAATTAACAGGATTATGAGAAAATTATGAGAAAATCTGAAAAATACAAGTATGAGTTCCATCATACAAAAAAAAAAAAAATAAAAAAAGAGATACACATAAAACAAAATAATTGTAAAAAAATATTTAAAATTTAATACATGAAAAATGAATAAAAAATACATAGAAAACCACAGAAAAAAAGTATTTAAAAAAAAAAAAAAAAAAAAAGTAAAAATCTGAAAAATACAATTACGAGTTCCAAAAAAAAGAAAGAAAAACAATTAAAAAAGAGATATACATAAAAAAAGATGTAAAATTTAATACATTAAAAAAAATTGATAAAAAAATATAAGCCAGGATTAATTAAATTAAATTAAATTAAATTAAATTAAATTAAATTAAATAAATTAAATAATAATAATATTAATAATAATAAATATAAAAAGAATATAGGAAAGGACTATATCTGTGTAAGTGTATTTGTATTGTATATATTGTATTGTACATTTGTGTAAGTGTTACATAAAAGTGTAAGTTCCATTATGGAACCAATATTTAAAATAATAATAATATTAATATTAATAATAATAATAAATAAAAATAAAGAAGATAAAGATAAAAATAAAACCTAAATATAAAAATTCAATAAGAGGCAGGACTGGATTTTATCCATCAGGAATTGATTGGATTGTGAAAAGTGGAAAATCTAATACAGAAAAAATTATTTTAAAAATGCACAAATAAATAAATAAATAAAATGTCAGCATAGTTCCACCATAGAAAAAATATTTAAAAATTACACTTAAAAAAAGACATATGAAAACTAAAAATACAAAAAAATAAAACATAAAAATAAGGCAGGACTTGTATCCATAATGAATTGACTGGATCATGAAAAGTGGAATGGAGCGGGGAAAAAAACAAAAAAAAAAAAAACCTCTAAATCTGGCCATCATGAGGAGCTGGAACATCAATCCGTTATAATACACCTCAAACACACTGGACTGTGCCATAACGGGAACGGAAAAACAAAAAAATGAGAGATAAACCCGATTACGACGGACTGTAAACTCACAGCACACTTTCCTCATTAAAAGCTGATCATATCAATTAAGCTGGATCTTTAGTGTAATGATGAGTGACAGTGTTTCAAACATCCGTCTGCTCTTATCAAAGCATGACCTTCCCAACACACAGAGCCAGAGACGTGCGTCATCCGTTCCTCGGTCTGTTAAAGCCCTCCGCCGATACACACATTACACTGATCTGAGGTCAGAGTTTACAGGGAACACGTCACCAGAGACTCCACAAACTCCTACTAGATACAATCACAACCTGAAAAATTACAACATGAACTTTATCACCAGAGCTTTACTCCAATATACAAACTTTATAAATTGCTTTTGGACAGCAGAATGTACTTCTCAGCAATAATAAATAATAAAAAAAATTAAATATTTATTTAATATTTTTCAATGAATATCATAATTTATTTATATATATATATATATATATATATATATATATATATATATATATATATATATATATATATATTTATTTATTTATTTATTTATTTATATTTATTTATCTATATTTTTTTTATTTTTTTGTTAATTTTTCTTGATTCCTTTTTTCCCTAGTTTTAATTTTATGGTTTAAAATGACTTAAAATGAATTGTTAAAAACACTAGAAAATTAATATTTTATGTCTTCAAAAAAATTTTTTTTTTATTAAAATCATATTCATGAATCTAGAAAAATTAAAACAGACAAAACAGAATTTGGGGGAAAAAAATGAATTTTGGGAAATATTACGAAATAACGAGTTATTATGTCGGAATAACGAGTTAGTATCTCGAAATAACGAGTTAGTATCTCGAAATAACGACTTACTATCTCGAAATAACGAGTTATGTCGAAATAACGAGATAAATTTTATTTTTTTTCTTCCCCACCATACGTTTTATTTTTTCCCCACCAAATAACGAATTATATCGAAATAACGACTTAGTATCTCAAAATAACGAGTTAGTATGTCGAAATAACAAGTTAGTATGTCGAAATAACGAGTTAGTATGTCGTAATAACAAGATAAGTTTTTTTTTTTTTCCGCCCCCACAATAAGTTTTTTTTCCCCCACCACATAACGAGTTAAGAAATCGAAATAACGACTTAATATCTTGAAATAACGAGTTAATATGTCGAAATAACGAGATAAGTTTTCTTTTTTTTTTTTTTTCCCCCTCCACCATAGGTTTTCTTTTTTTTCCACCATGCGGTTCAGGGCTTCAAAAATCCAAAAAAAGGGAATTCAGAAAAATTAAAACTAAAAAAAGGAATCCAGAAAATGTAAAAAAAAAAAAAAAAAAAAAAAAAAAAAAAAAAGAATACTAATAAAATAAAATAAATAAAAAATAAAAAAAAAAAAAAAAAAAAAAAAAAATTGGGGGAAACACACACATGTATGTATTTATTTATTTTAAAAGAAATCTTAAAAAGCACAGAAAAAGATAAAAATCCTAAGTGCCTCAATATTTTCATACTGTGAAAATCTACATAAAATTAAAACTGAAAAAAGAAAAAAAAAAAAAAAAAAAGGAATTTAGTGAAATTAAAAATAAATAAAAAATACAAAATACAAAAAATTTGGATTAAAAATTGGGGGAAAAAATACATAAAATTTAATTACATTAACGTTTGTATAAAAATGAAAATTTAAAATAGGAAACAACAATTATGTATTTTTTAATTATTTATTTATTTTAAAATAAATATAAAAAAGACAAATCTAGGAAATAAATAAATAAATAAATAAATAAATAAATAAATAAATAAATAAATAAAAAAGAAAAACCTAAATCCAGAAAAATAAAAAAAATGTAAATTTGTGCCTTAATATTTCTACACTGTAATTTGGGCCTCACCATTTCTAATCTGTGCACTCCTGATTTGTCTTAAAAAAAAAAAAAAAAAAAAAAAAAAAAAAAAAAAAGGAATCCAGAAAAATTAAAATTGAAAAAAATTATACAGAAAATTAAAACTGGGTAATAAAAAAAATGGAATCCAGAAAAAAATAAAGAATAAAAATCAAAGAAAAATACAGAAAAATTAAACCAAACAAACAAACAAAAACAAAAAAAAACTACAGAAAAATTTAAACAAATCAAAACAATGCAGAAAAAAAAAAATCATGATGCTTCAATATTCCATACTGTGATGTGGGCCTCAATCTTTCTAATTTCTGATATGAAATGAAGTGGCCTGAATGTCTGTGTGTTTCTGATGTGTCTGAACAAGACCTACTCATTTACAGGTGTGCATATGAGGTGTTACGCAACCATGCACAACGAACATCAGTCATTCAGCACCGCTGCCCTTCTCTTCACTTCACATCTGCTAGGCAACTAACTCAACTAACACGCTACCCGCCTCCTGAGTCAGATTACCACCCGCTCTGCTCTCGGCCCAAACCTTTAAAACAACAACCCTGATGCGGGACTGACGACAGAAACACTTCAGACTGTCACAACGATCAAGTTTTGCCTTTTCCCACCATGTTTTTGAGTCAAACGCGTTTAGAGGACATGAGAACAAGTACATTTGTGAAAATGTCCTTTAAGAAAGATTTTTTGTGATCTTTAAAAGACAAAAAGAGCGATTGTGAAAGTGTGATTTGTAAGAATATGAGAAGAAAAATCAAATAAGAAAAAAACAGAATAGAGCAGAACATACAGATTTACTTTAAAATGTATATTTGAAAAAAAGAAAGAAAACTATTAACTATAAATTTATATATAAAAATGCATGACTTGGGAATTGACTGGTTCATGAAAAGTGGGCTTTTAATCACATTAAATTAAATTAAATTAAATTAAATCAAATAAAAAAAAATAAATAAATAAAAAAAAAAAAAAAAAAAAAAAAAAATCAATAAAATAAAAATATATACAAGACAAAAAAAGAAATATTTTAAATATTTGTATTTTCTCATTTTAATTAAAGCAAAATATGAGAAAAAATATTAAATATAAATATAAATATAAATATAAATCTGCATGACTTAGGAATCGACTGGATCATGAAAAGTGGGCTTTTAAACATTAAAATTAAAAAATAAAATAAAATAAAAAAATAAAAATAAATATATTAAATATAAACATTTTAAATATTGTTATTTTCTAATTTTAATTAAAGCAAAATATGAGAAAAAAAAATCAAATAAAAAAAATGAAATGTATAAAATATAAATAAATAAAAGTCTGCATGACTTAGGAATTGACTGGATCATGAAAAGTGGGTTTTTAATTACATTACATAAAAAAAAAATGAAAGAAATAAAATAAAATAAAAATAGAT
>NC_066878.1:25728993-25828993 GCF_022985175.1 Labeo rohita
AAATATTTGAGTTATAAACTCAGAATTGCATGAAAGTCTCAGAAAAAAAATGCTCCAAACTCCGACTTCACAAACAACTCCAAACAACTCAGACTTTTTCCTTGCAATTCTGCTAAAGTCAGAATTGAAAGATATAAACACACTTTTGTAAGGCATAATCTCAGAATTGTGAGAAAGTCTCTGAAAAAAAAAAAAAAAAAAAAAAAAAAAAAAAATGCAAAAGATACAAACTCCATCTCCACAAAAAAAAAAAAAAAAAAAAAAAAAAAAAATTATGAAAAATAAAACTCAAGAAAGAAGTTCTGTTTATATGGTTTACATGTTTATAGTTAAAAAAAAAAAAATTACAGAGAAACAGTTTGGATTTTTTTTTACAAAAAAATCTTTAAATGTTATTATCCAGATGTGAGTTACGCTAAAGCAGGCAAAATAAGAACACACTCGTTTGAGTTCGGACGTGGACGGCGACCAATCGCTTCCATGTGCGCCTCTCCAATTAACCACAATCAAACGCAAATCAAATTAGGTGAAATTCCCCATAAAGATGTCCGATAATAACCCCACGGATCATCATTATCCGCTCTCCGTGAACCGCGTTTGGCCGAGCGCACGTCAAAACCTCATCCGCGAATCCGCCATCGGGCCAGATGCGTGCCGTTGTTGTCAAAACAAAGCCAAAGGGAAGTTTCCATTCCTCTTGTGTGCGCTTTATATGATTAACAATAGCTTTTCACATTAAAAATGCAGCATTCACTGACTGTTTGTTTGGTCTACATGTGTGTTCGGTACAGATACGATCACCGCAAACCTTCAGCCAGCTGTGGTAAATGACTTATAAAACTCATTAAATGCGCTGGACCGGTTGAATCGCCTCAGGCCACAAGCCCAGCTATTTCTGATAATAATACCCAACTTTGGCATTCAGATTTGTACATTTTGTGAAGAACAGAGACACTTGTCTCAGCAAGCAGCACCAACTAAGGTTAAGATTCCTCTTTCAGCTGTGGAAAGATAATATTTGAATGTTAAATGTAGTGGAACGGCTGCTTTTCCTCCATTAATCTTTATCGAGAGTTGAAAACGTGCCGATTAGCGACACGGTTTGGCCGTCAGCGAATTGAGACCACACTCGTGGGGTAAAGTTCAGCAACTTCTGAAGCAAACCAGTGTTTTTTTCTCCCAGAGGGCCTCAAGTGGGCCGATTGAAATGCTGATGGGCTTCATTCTGAGCGGCCGGATGAATGAAGGAGCTTCTGGACGGCACATTTTTCAGACGTGGAGTCACGACGCTTGTTAAGGCGCTTTTACGTCTCTTTGAAGGCCTTAAATGGATCTGGGAGATTTCTAACGCTGTGCGATCCGTGTCAAACCAGGTGTTTTGCTGGAACCTGATGAGAAGATTACGTCACACACAGACTGTTTTGTACAATAAAAGTACAATGCACAAAAGCACAGAGTCATTTCTGACGGTGTTATTTGTTAGAGTATTTATTAATAGCCTGAATTAGTTTTTATAGTTTCTGTTTTCATTTTATTTTTGGTTAAGTTTTAGTCATTTTGTTGTGCATTTTAGTTGTTTTTGCTTTTTTAAAACATCTATTTATGTCTAAATGTGTCTATAGTTGTCATTTTTTTTGTATTTTATTAGATTTACTTTGCTATTTTGTTAAGTTGCTAAAATTGTAATAAAATAAATTAATAAATTAAAGCAAAATAAATTACAAAAAAGAAAATACAAAAAAAAAAAAAAAAATTAAAAAGCAATATAAAACAGTAAAATAAATAAATAAATCAAAGCAAAAATTAAACAAAAAACAAAACTTAAAAACAATATAAAATAAAATAAATGTAAATAAAACCTAACTGAATAAAGCTATATAAAACAGTAAAAATAAACTGAAAGTGTAATATAAAATAAAATTTAAAGAATATACATAAATAGAAATACAAAATATAGCAGTGTGTGTATAAAATTTGCAACTTTCAGAAGAAAATAAAATAATTAAAATAAAAATAAAATAAATAAAAATAAAATGTTAAAAATATACATTAAATTCAAATGGAATTATATTGTTTTATAAAATAGTGAAATAAAACAAAATAAAAACTAAGTAAAATAAAGCATTATAAGACAAAAAATAAAAATAAAATAAAAAACATTGTTCCAGACTAAAGTTAAGTTTTATAATTAAAATGCTAAAACATATTTATAGGACATACATATTTATATAAAACATAAAATACAAAATCCATTTAACATTATATAACTTAATATTATAAAATAAAAATAAATAAAAATAAAATGTTAAAAATATACACATTTAAATTCAATTGGAATTATAATTATAATTGTTTTATAAAATAATGAAATACAAAATAAAATAAAAACTAAACATAAGACAAAAATAAAAAATAAAAATAAAATAAAAAACATTGTTCCAGACTACAGTAAAAAAAAAAAAAAAAAAAAAGTTAAAAGTAACTGTAATTTACATTTACATTTAAATTTTAAGTTTAAGTTTTATGACAAATGATAAAACAAATTTATAGGACATACATATTTATATAAAACATAAAATACAAAATGCATTTAATATTATATAACTTTTATATATTATATAACTTTTAATAAGTTTTTTTTTTTAATTTTTTAGTTTTTATATTTTATTTTATTACAGTTACTGTTTCTTATTTCAAGTAATGAAAATATATTTAGTGTTTTAGTGTTAGTTAACTAAAATTGCCATACTTGCTGACTAAAAAAATAAAATAATCTTTGTGATTACATTTTTTTTTAAACTCACAATATTTTTTTTTTTTTGCAATTCAGAGAAAAAGGTCAGAATCGTGAGATATAAATTACAATATTTTTTTCTTTTTCTTTTCTCTTTTTATTTTTATTTAGTTTTTTTTTTTTTTTTTTTTTTTTACATTTATTTAAAAAAAATAATAATTTCGAGATGTAAAGTCAGAGAAACAGGTCAGAACTTGAAATTGTGAGAATTCTTTATATCTTACAGTTCTGACTTTTTAAACTCCGAATCCTATAAAACTCAAAATTATATAAAAGTTGCGAATACCATTTATTATTTTTATTTTCTGGTGGAAACCGGCTTCCATAAAATAAGGATATCCCTAAAGCAAAAACAAAAACAAACCTTACTAAAACAAATTTGAAGTCTTAAACAAACCTCTAAGTACAAGCACTAGTGCTAATGATGATGGCCACTCATTTAAGAAAAATACATGCAAAAGCTTCACACTACACATTTGTCTCATGTCAGAGTTAATAACAGACACCAAGCATCCAGATGTGCTCCAGATGAAGCTCATGAATCCATCAAACAGAGGATCAGCATCGGTACGGGCCCCTCAAACACGAGCAGCCTCTCGAATGCGAGCGAGTCCCAGCGCCGCTGCCACGGCAACACAAACAAAACACAACATTCCGACGCCTGAGAAGAAGAAAGAAAGCCAAGCTGCAGGAACCAATCAGGAGCCTCGTTTTCACTCTCGATACCGAAAGAACGCCTGTATACAAGCAAACGTGTGAGGTGCCATATAAATAAACAGTACTTCTGCAAAATCTGTTTACAATGACGTCCACTCACATGATAAAAGTGGATTTACCCTACATGGAGTGAGTTGAGATCACATGAGCAGTTGAATGTTGCTCGCTTTATCTACTCTTAGGAGACTATTTATAAATAGCACTTTTATTTAATGGCATCAAAAGTCCAAGACATATCAGAAGTACACATGTACACACATCAATAAAATGTTGCAACCTTTAGCTAGTGTTACCATTTATTCACTTCTGTTCAATTGATTGATAGTATCTTGATTAATGCTAAAACTATAATAAAAAAAAATTAATGCAAAGCAAAGCAAAATAAAATGAAAATATAATATAAAAAATAAATAAATAAATATAAAATACAAAATATAAAAAAAAGAGCAATATAAAAGTAAAAACAAAGGAAATGCTAATATACAATAAAGTGTGTATGTATGCATGTATATAATAAAAAAAAACTAAACTAAACTAAAAAGCTACATAAACTAAACTAAAATAAAAGTATAAAAAAATACATATATTTATACTAACATATTTAAACTGAAAAAATTCTAGAAGTAAATAAAAATATACAAAGATACAAAATAAAACAAGCAATATAAAACAATAAAAAATAACTAGAAACTACAGAAGAATGAGAATATATATTTATAATAACATTTAAATATAAAAACAAGTTCTAGAAATAAACAAAAATATATAAATAAAAAAGAGACAATAACAAGCAATATAAAACAAAATAAAAAAATGGAATAAAGTAAATAAAATGAAAGTATAATAAAATAAAATGAAAAAATATATATTTGTAATAATATATATAAAATAAAAACAAAATGTAGAAATAAAAATATTTAAATATATATAATAATAGATATAACATCTATATAAATATTTAAATATACATGTAAATTGTTAATGAAAATGCATTTAATATTATACAACTACGTTGGAAATTATAAAAGATTTTTAAGATATATATAAAATATAAAAATAAACATAAAATGCATTTAATATTATATAACTATAAAGCTAAAATATAAGTGAAATAAGTTATATTTTTATATTTTAGTTTTTATATTTTATTTTATGTTATTTCAGTTATCGTTTGTTTTATTTCAGGTAATAAAAACATATTTAAGGTTTTAGTTAACTAAAATAGCCATGCTTGCTGACTAAAAAAAAATTATAATAATCTTGCTTCTGCAAAGAAAAGAAAAAAAAACAATATAGAACAAAATAAAAAGAACAAAAAATAAAAACTAAACTAAATAAAGCAGTAAAAATAAAAGCATACTAAAATAAAATGAAAACTATATACATAAACTAAATATAGAAATAAAAGTAAAAAAAAAAAAAAAAATACATTTAAACAAGAAATACAAAATAAAATGTAAAAAAAAATAATACTTTTAAAAATACTGTTCCTAAAACTGTATTTTACTTGTTTACTCCATCGGTACAACTGCTATTGGAATGCAACTTTTGTTGCGCTAGTAAAGCACTAAACTGCAGTTGAGTGAGAAATGACACTGTAATGTTTAAAAAGATTGTCTAGTTTTAACACAGGAAAACAAACTCACAGCTGTGATTTCAAACACTTGTGTGTCTGTGATCACAACTGGGCCTCTGTTAATTACGGGTCAACAGGATGTGTGTTAATTTCATGAGGAAAATTCTCTAAAGACCCTGGAGAAATGAAACAGAGCCACAGCCCAGAGGTGACGTGACGTGAAAGAGTCCAAATGAACACTCAACAAGCGACAAATCAGAGTAAAAACTGTTACTTGTCAAACGTAATGCATGGTTTGGTTGAATCTGACTGAAAGCCATGCCACAATATAAATAATCAAATACAAAATAAAAATAAAACTAATAAACTTAAGCAATTTTACAACCAAAATAAAATTACATCAAAAAAAAAAAAAAAAAAAAAACCACTTAAAAATATTTATATACACATTTAAATTAAATTGGAATTTATATTGTATTATAAAATAATCAAATCAAAACTAAATAAAGCAATACAAGACAAAAAAAAAAAAAATTGTTTCTGAAACTATAATTTATTTGTAACTCCATTTTCTATAAAATAAAATAAATACAACTAAATAAAAAAAAAAAAAAGTAAAATAAAATTCTGAAATATAAAATAAAAACAAAACTAAATAAAATGATGCAATATAAATAACAAAATAAAATAAAAAACATTACTGTTCCTGAAACTGTAATTTACTTAAAATAAAATAAACAAATAAAACAAAATTTAAAAATGTAAAATAAAATTTAGAAATTACATTTACATTTACCAAATTATGAAATAAATAATAAAAACAAAACTAAATAAAATGAGATATAAACAAAAATAAAATAAAACAACATTACTGCTCATGAAACTGCAATTTACTTAATAAAATAAATAAATAAATAAATAAAACAAAATTAAAAAAAAAAAAAAAAAAAAAAAAAAAAAAAAAAAAAAAAAAAATTTGGAAATTATGAAATAAATAAAAACAAAACTAAATAAAATGATGCGATATAAACAAAATAAAAAAGTAAAAATAAAATAAATAAATAAATAAATAAATAAAACATTATTTTAAAAAAAGTAAAATAAAATTTTGAAATTATGAAATAAATAATAAAAACAAAACTAAATAAAATGATGCGATATAAACAAAATAACATGAACAACATTACTGTTCCTGAAACTGTAACTGACTGAAAATAAAATAAAATTAAATAACTAAATAAAACAAAATTTTAAAAATGTAAAATAAAGTTAAAAAATTATGAAACAAAAAATTAAAAACAAAACTAAATAAAATAAACAATAAAATAAAATAAAACAAAATAAACAACATTACTGTTCCTGAAACTGTCATGTACTTAAAATAAATAAAATAATTAAAACTACATTTAAAAATGTAAAATAAACATTAAATTATTAAATATAAAATAAAAACTAAAATAAATAAAATGATGCAATATAAACAATAAAATAAAATAAAATAAAATAAAAATAAACATTACTGTTCCTGAAACTGTATTTTACTTGTTTACGCATAGCTCTTTATCTTCTCTCAGCAGCCTAAATAAAAACAGAGAACGAGAGCTTGTCCAAAGTCAGAATACATCCACACCACATTCACCCGGCCTCCTTGGCAACAAATCCAAACGCTTGCCATTTTTCAGCACACGAAAATCCACAAAAGTGGTAAATCAGAGAGCGGAGTGAGCTTTCATTCATTTCACGATTAAAACCAGATCGGCTCAGCCTGACGCTCAACGTGCTGTGGTCGCTCAGATTTGACTGGGATTGGCATTCATGGAAAACTCCTAGCATTGTTATAAAACTCTCTCCGAGTGCCTGGGATGGTTGCTAGAGAATCCCTTAGAGGTTGCTAGGGGTCCGAGTGAAAAGAGCTCAATCCTGTTTCCTGCTGCGCTTTGTTTTTGAAAGGAAATGACTCTGTTAGAGGCTGTAAAAAGAGTCTATATTTAGATGCAGGCAAATAAATCATTACAAGCCCATAAATGTTACCTAAAGGCAGTCCGAAACTACTTTGGTATTATGGGCTGGACGATGCTCAAGAGCATGATTTACAGTTTTTCTCAAAATGTACTTTTTCATATCAGATCAAAGCATTTGCACACTTCCATATGATTAGAAATCCCAGGAATCCGTCCCTTTAGCAGCACAAGCTGGAGCGTTTCTGCACTCTTTCATTTTGGCTGAATATCTGATGATTCACAAGGCAAAACTGCTGAACTTTCCCTTTGAAACCAGCGAAACTGAAACGGTTGCCTCACCTCATTCGCACAATAGTGTGTGTGTGTGTGTGACAGCAACTAAAATGACAAATAAACCATAAAAAGTGTATTTATACCTACTGTATTAAAATTTTTTAAAAATTGTATTTACAAAACTAAGGAAATAAAATGTAAAATTTTATTAAAAAGAAAATAATGAAATATAAAATAAAAATTAACTCAAACTAAGCAACATAAAATAAAATAAATAAATAAAAAAAAAGTAAAAATATAATACACATTGCAATCATCAAACTGTAATTTATACTGTATTATAAAATAAAATTAAATAAAAAATGCAAAAATAAAATATAAAATGATGAAATATATGAAATATATTAACAATAATAAATAACACACATTACTTTTCCTGAAACTACATTTTACTTCTTTACTCGTAGCTCTTTATCTTCTCTTGGAATTTTATTGAAATTTTATATTGTATTCTAAAATAATGAAATATAAAATCAAATCAAAACTAAATAAATAAATAAATAAATAAATAAATAAATAAAAGACAAAAACTGTAATTTACATGTTTACTTGTAACTCTATTATATAAAGCAATACAAAAAAAAAATTAAAAATATAATATACATTGCAATCAAACTGTAATTTATACTGTATTATAAAATAATAAAATAAAATCAAAACAAAACAAAACAAAAAAATAAGAAGAAAAAAAGTTTCCTCAAACTTTAATTTAGTTGTTTACTTGTAACTCTCTTTTTTCACCAGAAAATTGTATTAAATAAATAAAACTAAATTTAAACATGTAAATATAAAATAAAAACAACACTAAATAAAATTAGGCAATATGAAACATAAAACAAATAACAAAAATTAATATTAATATTAAATTAATATAGCAATATAAAGCAAAAAAAAAAAATAATAATAAAAAAAAAATAATAATATACATTGAAATTAAACTGGAATGTACACTGTATTATAAAATAACAAAATATTAAAATAAAATCAAAACTAAATAAAACAAAACAATACAAGACAAAAAAAAATGTTTCCTGAAACTGTAATAAAATAAAATAAAATTAAACAAAATAAAATATAACAAATAAAAAAAAATAAAAATTATGAAATTTATGAAATGTAAAAACAAATACTAACAATAAAACAAAACTAAATAATATTAAACAATATAAACAATAAAATAAAAATAACACACATTACTTTTCCTGAAACTATATTTTACTTGTTTACTCGTAGCTCTATCTTCTTTATAAAATAATGAAAATAATGAAATATAGCGAAATACGAATGAATATATAACGAATGATTATATTTTTAAATTTTAAATTAAATTTTTAAAGTAAATGCACAAACCAGAAAAACGACGCCGTTACCACGCAAACAAAAAATTCACCAAAAAAGCTATTTTGCAATGAAAATGTTAAATGCACAGCTCATAATCACAGCCAGTGGTTTTATATTGTCATACATCTAGGGCAAGTCGTTTCTCCACTCCTAAAATAATTTACAACAGTCTTGGTCTTTATTACGAAACACAAATCAAAGTTTATAATGCTGTGATTCATCTCAGAGCAGTGCTGCGTTTCCCCAAAAGCATCGTGAGGCTAAGTAGATCGTACAGACCATTAGTGCCAATAGCTGCTATGACCTGCTCAGGCTTACAATGCTTTAGGGAAACTAACTCTGGTTAGATTCAAAATGAACGAATCATTCAAGAACGACCCATCACTAATTCATAGCATTGTGAACGCGCATCCCAGAGCCTGTGCTACACCAGCTTTCGTGCTTAAAAAGTAAACTAATATTTATTTTTTGAAAAAACAAACAAAAAAAACAAAACAAAATGACAGATCGTTTCGCCAGATAAGACCCTTCTTCCTCGGCTGGGATCGTTTAGAGCCTTTGAAGCCGCATTTAAACTACATTTTGGAAGTTCAAAATCGGGAACCAATGAAGTCCATTATATGAAGAAAAATCCTGAAATGCTTTCCTCAAAAAACATAAATTTCTTTACGACTAAAGACAGAAAGACATGAACATCTTGGATGACAATGGGGTGAGTACATTATCTGTAAGTTGTTGTTCTGGAAGTGGACTTCTCCTTTGATATAAACCTTCTTATTAAATTATTATTACTGCGTTTCAGTAGTGCCAAAATAGTAGTCCCATCAATTATTGATTTACCTCTTAAAAATTTTTAATAAAATAGCAAAAAATTACATTTATAATGTAGATGTAAACAAAATCGAAATAGGTTAATATAACCCTTCTTATTAAATTATTATTACTGCATTTCAGTAGGGACAAAAGGGAACACAATGTTTTATTTGGAGGAAATAAAGTGCGAAAATACAACAAATCTCATAAATCACACTTAAAATATTGTTAAGACTGTAATTATTATTGATTTACCTCTTAAAACTTTTTAATAAAATAGCAAAACATATATATTTACAATGTAGATGTAAGCAAAATCTTAACAGGTCAATATCACCCTTCTAATTAAATTATATTACTGTGTTTTGGTACAAATTTGGGGGGAGGACAAATGAAAATGAACTGCGCAATTACTAGAAATGTGTACCTTGGATATCAAACAATTTGCATCCATAAGACACATTTTTCATTTAGAATGGCCCATTTATATTCAGAAAAAGTCATTTTTATTCCATGGTGGAAACAGGCTTCCATAGAAAACAGTTACCAGACACAAAAGTCAATTACTCAGTTGAGTGTCATTATACAAAAATGTATGACAACCGAAAGCAGCAACCGGCCAATCAGATTAAAGTATTCCAGAGGGACGTGTAATAACTATCACAATCTTATCTAGGAAGAATCTGGACATTTTCACCGAGTTAGCGGTCAATATGAATCTATATTATCCACATGATCAGGATCGCTGCATACAATCCAAAACAAACAGCACTTTAAAATCCCGTCAGATATTCTCCGTTAGTTTGCGACTGGAGTCGGCCGACAGCTTTCAAAATCAACGTCTGTATCATTTATGCGTTGCTTTGATGAAACACAAGGGCAACTCAGAGTCAGCCAAAGAGCTAAAAGTGTTCATCGCTGGAAATGTCAAACTCATTTTCTGTTATGAATCTTGCTTTTGTGCATTAAATGCATTTTGGATGAATTCAGCGGTTGATTTTAATTCAAACAGCCATTGAGTTTGCCACATAACGACTAGATGATTATACATGTTAGGATATAGAAACACCATGTATTTAATAAAGACTCCATTCACTCATCAGGACACGATGCATTCGTTTTTTCTGTATTAAACAAGTGTTTGTTCTAGTGCAAGTTCAAAATTTTACTCCACTGCGCTACTGAGCTGAAAATAGGCCGCGCGTGTGGTTTCTGTGAATGTCGCTTTAATAATTGAGCTCTATGTTCTTGCTCCCAAAAATGACAAGTTAGAAAGTGCCACAAAACATCTCTCTCGAGTCGAAGCCGCAGCGCTTTTGTTGACTTTCATATGCCGAAAGCCGCAGTAACCTTCCTCTGGAAGTATTCTGAGCTCCACCGAGCTGACAACACGCCCGGACAGACCGCGAAAGCCTGGAGCGAGACGCAACTGGAGCAGGACGCGCAAGGTTCACATTGAGTGGGAAACGATTCCTGAAGAGAACTGAAGCAGTGGATGGTAAAGTGGATGATGATTTATGCAGTCGAGACCTCCAGAGAGCAGCATTAAAGTGGACCGTTTGAGTCTTTAGAAGTCATACGATAGCTCTGAGTGAGGAACGGACTCAAACCTCCCAAACCTCATCCACACATGCAGATCATTAGACCTCGTACCGAGTTTGAACATTTGTGACCACAAATAAGATTTGAGAGCCAGTGTAGAGTGACTTCCATCAGTTCCTCACACAAAGCTACTGTATCATATGGTTTGCGATACAGACTCATGGTTCTGCAAAACTAAAATAAAACTCATGATGCGTTTTTCAGGTTTTATTCAGAGAAAATCCATTACCGTGCATTTGAGAACTAAGAGAAAGAGCTTTACGCTTTAAAGATCTCTGTGGTTTTCAATCAAAATAAAAGTTTGAACATTTTCAACTTCTGAAATGAAGAAATTAATACAGTTATAAATATTAGTATTGCAACATTACTATTCTAATGCAAAAAAAAATGTATGATTATTATTATTTTTTATTTTAACATGAAATAGTAACAATATTACCTATTTTGTTTTTATTTAGTGTTTTTATACTTCTGTTTAGAAATAGTAGTAGTAGTGGAAGTAGAATTATTATTATTATTATTATTATTATTATTACTTAGTTATCAGTATTTTGTCATTTTTACACTTTTTAGTAGTAGTAGTAGTAGTAGTAGTAGTAGTAGTAGTAGTAGTAGTAGTAATAATAATAATAATAATAATAATAATAATAATAATGATAATAATAATAATTATTATTATTTTTTTTTTTTTTAAATATTTGATTTCTTTATTTTACAGTAAAAAAAAAAAAAAAAAAAAAAAAAAAAATCACAATATTAATTACTTATTTTCTTTTTATTTCAATGAACTTTTATTTAGTAGTAGTAGTAGTACTAATAATAGTAATAGTAATAGTAATAGTAATAGTAATAGCAATAATAATAATAATAATAATAATAATAATAATAATAATAATCATCATTTTCTATTTTCACAAATACTTGATTTCTTTCTTTTACAGCCAAGTATTATAATAGTAATATTATATTAAAATTACATATTAATTAATATTTTTAGAGTATTATTTTTATACTCTTATTTAGGAATACAATTTTATTTAGAAATCATAATAATAATAATAATAATAATAATAATAACTATTATTATTATTGTTATTACTAGTAATTTTATTATTATTATTAAATATTTGTGTTTTTTTAAGTATTTCTATACTTTTTAGTAGTAGTAGTAGTAGTAATCATAAAATAATAATAATAATAATAATAATAATAATAATAATAAAATTAATAGCATTACTTATTTACAAATAAATAACAGTAAAATTACTTATTTTATACAGTTTTATAGTAACAATGTTACTTGTTTTTATTTAGTGTTTTCAATACTTTTAATGTATTAGTAATAATAAATATTATTATTGATATTATTATTTTCTTAAATACTCCAATATATTACTTTTGTGCTTTCATTTAGTATTTTTACACTTTTTGTAATATTATTATTGTAATTATTATAATCTATATAAATACTAGATTTCCTTATTGTTGGTTAAACAATACAGTAATATAATTACTTATTACTTATTTTGAGTAAGCAATAACTTATTTTTATTATAACTTATTTATTACATACATATATACATATATACATATATACATACATACATACATACATACATATATACATACATACATACACACACACACACATATATATTTTAGCAATATTGTTTTTTGTATTCTTTAATTTAACAAAATGACATTTTTCCCCCAAAACTGTGTGGTTCAAATATAAGTTTGGAACAGCATATAATGACAGTAAATGACTTTGCCCATTTTGCCGCTGAACTCCTCTTTAAATGTAAGATATCTGAACCTTCACGCACAGCAGAAGGCCTCTTAACGGAGGCCGCGCGAGACCGAAACCACTACTTCAAACCAAAAGCCTTCATGGAATCCCTGAGTTATTCGTCAAAGCCGTTAGCCAAGTTCTGTCTGTGGAAATGTGAGGCTGATGAAGCTCAATGGAAAGCATTCATCTTCCTGTTCTCTTGATCGCCTTCTGCTTATGTAACGCTGGATCATTGTTCTGAATGGAATCTCGACCTGCTCTTACCTCTCTCACACAGACACACACACACACACACACACACACACGAGACGCGTGTGAAACCCAATCATACGGTATGTTCACATGCTACAAAAGCATTCCAGGCCTTCCTGTGCGCGAGGAGGTTAAAGGAACGCCATCGGGGAATAATACGGGCGCTCCACGGCTAAAATTAGAGCATATTTGTTGAGCGTGAGGATCAAATGTCAAGCTGACAGAAAGCAGACAGCTTCGTGAGGTTCAGGTCTGATTGGAGGAGCGCTGGTGATGGACGAACGGCGAGACGGACCAAACCGGGAGAGAAAGTTCAGCAGATGAAACCCAAGAAGCTCTCCGCTCTGGTGCTGTAGTCAACGACGCACAACAGAATCACAAAAGGCAGTCTCGTTATGATATCTGTTACCAAAAAAGGAGCAGGAGGCGACTGGACAGACAGGAACAGACTTCACGAACACCTACTGTTTCCTTCCTCTGATAGTCGCACACTGGAGCTCCACCACAAAACCTAACAAGGCTACTTGATGTCTAAAGAGTACAAAGGCAGTGATCTGAAACACTCAATAACTGGACATATTTAATTAGGCTGAATTAATGTGAATTGAAAAAAAAAAAATAAAAAAAATAAAAAAAATGGCACCTTCAATTTATGAGAACTGCACTGGCCACAACCAGGGTTATTATAGTTAAGAGAAGCTTTAAAGATTCCTGCTGTTTTTGGTCAAAATAAAAGTTTAAACATTTGAAATTAATTAATGCAGCTATAAATATTAATATTGGAATATTACACTTTTAATGTCACATAAAAAATTATTATTATTATTTGAAAATAATATTTTTATTTTATAATTTTATTTAATAGTAGTAGTACCAGCAGCAGCAGCAGCAATAATAATAATAATAATAATAATAATAATAATAATAATAATGTTCTTAAATACTCAGTAATATTACTTTTGTTTTTATTTAGTGGTTTTACACTTTAGTAATAATAATAACAATAACAATAATAATAATAATAATAATAACAATAACAATAATAATAATAATAATAATAATAATAATAATAATAATAATAATAAAGGTATTATTTTAAAGTTCATAAATACTTAATTTCTTTTTTTAGTTAAAAATCAAAATAGTAATATTATTTATTGTCTTTATTGTCTAGTAGTAGTAGTAGTAGTAGTAATAAAAGTAATAATAATAATAATAATAATAATAATAATAATAATACATTATTATTATAATTATTATTAAATATTTTGTTCATTTTATTCAAAGTTTATTTTATTCAATTAAATTCAATAAAAAAAAAAACATTAAATTCTTGATTTCTTTTTTACAGCCAAATATTGTAATAGTAATATTACATATTTTGTTATTTAGTGTTTTTTTTAAACATTTTATTTAATAGTAGTAGCAGCAGCAACAGCAATAATAATAATAACAACAATAACATTAATAATAACAACACTAATAATAATAATAATAATAATAATAATAATAATCTTAAATACTCAGTAATATTATTTGTGTTTTTACACTTTTTGTAATAATAATAATAATAATAATAATAATAATAATAATTTTAAAATTCATAAACACTTGATTTTTTTAAAGTTAAAAATGAAAATAGTAATATGTATTGTATATAAATACTTAAGTATTATTATTATTATTAGATATTTAAAATTTTAATTTTAATTTTATTTTCTTTCTAATTGTATTAAATTCTAAAATTATATAATTTAATTCTTGATTTATTTATTTTACAGCTAAATATCGTAATAGTAATATTACTTTTGTTTTATTTATTTTTTAAAATACTTTTATTTAGTAGTAGTAGTAGTAGTAGTAGTAGTAGTAGTAGTAGTAGTTGTAATAGTAGTAGTAATAACCAGGGTTATTATAGTTAATTAAATCTAAAACCATAAAAAAAAAAAAAAAAAAAAAACAAACAAACAAACAAACAAACAAACAAGTTAACTGAAATAATAAATAAATCAATAAATCAATAAAAATTATAAAACTCTTCAGCTATATTTCTTTTTTCTTTTAGTGTAACTTAATGTTTTTTAAACTGTAATTCAGTTTCAACAATCTAATGTTACTAAAATAACACTGGTGACAACACGCAGGAAGTCGAATTCCAATGACATCCTTTTCAAAATACATTCCAGATTTTGGAAATGCATTCTGAAATGAAATTCTGAATGGTGCACATTTCTAAGTAGAAAAAAACTAAAGTAAAATCAATCTTTGCTCCAATATTCATTGGCTTCAACCCACATCTACAAGAGCCAAAAGTGTTTAATCTTAAGATCAGGACGTTGCATCTGATTCGACATGCTTAAAGCGTAATGAAAAATGTGCTGCTGTTTTATTGGTGTGTTTCACAATAACAGTATCTGATTAAACTCGCCTCTGTTACCAAGAGACGGGCGTGTATTGATTTAGTGTGACGTGAAGCATGAGCACTCACGCTAGTTAATCATTCATTCCCTGAGATCTGTATGAGCCAGAGAAAGTAACGAAAGAAAGACATTGTGTAAAGATGCAATCGCTGCAGTAACGTCATTATGGGACCATAGAGATGAGGAGAAAAGCAAGAAAACATTTTCACAAGATGTGTCACAATCACAGCCGTGTACAGACTAGTGTTATTGTAGTATTGAAATACTAATATAGTTTTTGATATTATATTTTTCATTATATTTTTTATTAATTTAATTTATTTGTTGTTTCAATTTTCATTCATTTTTTAATTTTTTTTTCTATAGTTTTTAATTTTTATTTTAGTTTTAGTTCAGTTATTTTGGTACACTACATTAAGTTAAATTAAAATGAGAAATGTTGCACTGGCAGCTGCCTGAAATTTATTTTTATTTTAATATTTAATTTTATTTTATTACAGTTAAGGTTGTTTGCTTATTTATTTAGTTTTATAAATAATAATAATAATAATAATAATAATAATAAAAAAAAAAATTATATATATATATATATATATATATATATATATATATATATATATATATATATATATATATATATATATATATATACATACACACACACACACACTAAAAAAAAATAAATTAAAAATATATTAAATAAAATACAAATATTATTTGTAAAGTTGCAAAGAAAATTTTTTTTGTGGTTTTAGTTTTTCTTTTAGTTTATGTGTGAGGTTTACAAAAATAAATTAAAATAAATAAATAAATAAATACATAAAGCACAATTAGTAAAACCTTAAAATCAAAATACAAAAACGAGACAATACTAAAAAATAAATAAATAAATAAAAAATATATATTTTAAGTTAAGGTTGGTTTATTTATGCATTTAATTATTTAATTTAGTTTTTTCAAGTAAATTTTTTTTGTGGTTTTAGTTTCAGTTTTTCCTATTAGTTTAACGTGATGTTTACAAAAATAAATACATAAGCAAAATTACTAAACCTTAACACAAAAACAAAAAATAAAAAAAATGAAAATATATATTTTAAGTTAAATTTGGTTTGTTTGTTTATTTATTTACTTATTTAGTTACACAGTTTTTTTTTTTGTTTTAGTTTTAGTTTCAGTTTTTCTTTTAGTTTAATTTGATGTTTACAAAATAAGCAAAATTACTAAAACTTTAACATCAAAATACAAAAAAAAGAGAATTAAAAAAAGAGAAATAATCTAAACATAACTAAATACATAAAGTTAAGGTTTGTTTGTTCATTTTATTTCATTTCATTTCATTTCATTTAAGCAAACTTTTTTGGGTTTTAGTTTCAGTTTTTCTTTTAGTTTAATTTAATGTTTACAAAATAAGCAACATTACTGAAACTTTAACATCAAAATACAAAAAAAAAAAAAGAGACAATTAAACAGAGAAATAATCTAAACATAAATATATTTTTTTAATATAAGGTTTGTTTGTTCATTTTATTTTATTTTATTTTATTATTCAAGTAAAGTTTTTTTGTGGTTTTAGTTTTAGTTTCGGTTTCAGTTTTTCTTTTAGTTTAATTTGATGTTTACAAAATAAGCACATTTTAAAATGAATTTTCTGAAGTGTAAATAAGTTTTAGTTAACTATATTAACCCTGCAGACGACATGACCAGTCCTGAAATTCACTAATCAACTGCTTACGTTGACATCATGCATTTCGTGTCAACAAAATCAATCATGATCGTTCGCAGCACCATTTGAACAAACACACACTTCACTAATTATGCACAACTATCCACAAAAGACAGCTAACGAAAAGCCTCCAAGTGATTTATAGCTTTAATCTGGGCGAAATGTACATGTTTGGTGTTAAACGCCTTTTATTTTAAACAACGGCATGATGAGTGACATCCAACATAACGGAAAGCTGAAGTGGCTGGTACGTTTGGATGATTTTGGCTTTTCCTCACAGCAGTTCCAGATAACCAGCTCCCCTGATAAAGCATTCCTGTCACCGCACACATTATTTATGGCGTTTTAACGGCTCTGCTTAAAATCAGACCAAATAAACCATCGCGTTCCCCACGTCAAGCCGGATCCCTCCCACATCTGAAGGCCAAACGACTCGGAAAGGCCACGGACAAACAAATATTACGAGGAAATCGGAGCGAACGTTTTACGCAGACATTCTTCTAAGCTCTCAAAATAGAGCGTTAGTGTTTCGTCTAAGAACAAGAGGAAAGAACACAAATTTTCACGTTGATAAATCGGTTCACGGCCGCATTGAGAAAAATCCTCCCAAGATGCATCTGTTACTCCACCAAAGAAACAAAGCAAACTCCAGCGCCTTCCCCGCAGCGTCGAGTTTTCGTTATTAACGGAAACAATTACACACAGAACAAAGGCTCTGAGCGATTCGGAGCAAGTGTTTCGTCTGGAGGTTTAGTTGATCTACACTCTCAGCACATGTTAAATCAAACGCAGATGAGCGGCTCCGCTCTGATTCAGCACCTGCTGCAGGGTTTCGTCTTGTGTAAGGCCGTAATCAGAAGGACACACTCATGTAAAGCACAGGAAACTAATGACAGAACACATCCTTACCACATCACACACGACTTTAGCACTTTGTGCCTTAAGCGTAAAACATACTTAATGTAAATATGTCGACTACAAACGACTGTATACAATTATATACACCTGTGTATATAAATAAAATGCATTTTTTTGCAACTATTTGCTTTTTATATAAAAGACATGTATAAGACATATATAATTATTATTTATTTATAAATAAATATTTTTTAAAGTTAAAAAAAATATAAATCAAATAAAAAAATTATATAGATACACACACGTGTGTTGTACAATGCATGACTTTTTATATAAAAATAAAGATTTATAAATTTATAAAAACATTTTGTGTGTTGTACAATGCATGAATTTTAATATATAAATAGAAAGATTATTTATTTATAAATATTTAAATATTTTATAAAGCTATTTTCTTTAACATGATGTTTACAAATAAATAAATAAAGCACAATTAGTAAAATCTTAAAATCAAAATACACAAGAGAGACTACACCAAAAAAAAAAACAATAATAATAAAAATAATAATAATAATAATAATAATAATAATTATTAAAAATACAAGAAAAAAATATATTTTAAAGTTAAGGTTGGTCTATTTTGCAGTTTCAGTTTTTGTTTTAGTTTAATGTGATGTTTACAAAACTAATAAATAAATAAATAAATAAAAAGCAAAATTACTAAAACCTTAAAATCAAAAATACAAAAAAGACAATATAAAAAAAAAAGAGACAGAAAACAAAACTAAAAAATATAATTTTTTTTCCAACTAAAGTTTTTTTTGTGTGGTTTTAGTTTTAGTTTCAGTTTTTCTTTTAGTTTAATTTGATGATTAAAAAAATAATAAACAAATAAATAAATAAATAAATAAATAAAATATTTTTAAGTTAAAGTTGGTTTAATTTTATTTTATATTTGATTTGATTTTATATTTCATTTTATTATATAAATAGAAATGCATACATTTTAATAAATAAACAAAGATTTATAATATTTTATAAAGTTATAAAAATGCAACAATAAAGCTATAATACATATAAAAATATAATTTTTTTTTTTACTTAAATACATGTTTTATATACTATATAAAATATGCTATTGTTAATATATTTAGATATTTTTATAAAGATATTTAAACTAAATTAATTTATACATTTTAATATACTACAATATTATAAAAAAATATATATATATTGTATAATGTAAAAACATATGTAACTGTTTAAATAAAATTACACACATAAATGATTTTCTATACGCGATATAAAATGTTATATATAAAATACGTAGTCGCATGCTTGTAAATGTATATAAACAAATTTAAACTTAATTTATAAAAAAAAAAATTAAAAATAAATAAAATAAAAACAGACGTTTGAATGTCTTATTTTAAAATTATAAATTTAGTTCATATAAATGTGAACTAAATTTATGAAAAAAGTAATTTATATATTTTAATTTAGTGCAAAATTATATTACAGAAAAATTACATATATTGTATAATGAAAAAACATGCAATTGTTTTAATAAAATTACACACAGACAAATGTTTTTATACAGTATATAAAACTTAAGTTATAAAACTTTTTTTATATTTTTATAATTATTATAGTTTCATGTTATATTTTTATAACTTTATAAAAAAAAAAAAAATTACAATATATACAAATATATATACAAATATTTTAAATCCAGAACTCAATTCATAACGCAGAACATTAATTTGCTCAGCATAATCTGTTGCTCCAAGGTTGATGTTACAGATCTGATTATAAACCGTGTATCTTAATTCCTTCGATTACTGAGGTTTGCTCTTGCCACAGTAATGCAGGAATGCATGTGAAGTATGTAGAACACGCCTGCATGCTTGCAGCGTTGTGAGCAAGCATTCATAAAGTACGCTTGTGACCTTACGCATCTGTGAAAGAGCCCATCCCAGACTCCGGGACTCAAAGCACACAAAGGCGTCTGTGTGGGGAAGGTCTGGCCCGTGATCACGACAATATCAACACTCCACCGTCGCTCCAAAAGCAACACGGGCAGCTGCCGTCTCAACCTCCAGCGAGCGATGAGATTAACAGCAGGCTCCCGGATGACAAAGATGACGAGGCACGCTGGGAAACCGGAGGCAGCGTCCAGGCCGGATCAAGACGACGAAACGCTGATGCGACGTGACTGATCCGACCGAATCCAGCCGTCAGCGCTCGCTTTATTGACGGGAACGCTTTACAGGAGGACAAATCAAGAGAATATCCATTAACCTCTTCTGAAAGTCAGTGAGAAGGTTTGACTTTCACAACAAGATTCGCTGTCACACTTTAATTCTTTCAGAAGTCTTACACGAGAGTCGTGTTACTCGAGTTGACAGTGACTGAGTTGTACTGTTTTATGTCCCAACGCCTTCAGCTTTCATGTTCTGATGGGTAATAAATCAAAGAACCAAACAGAAGATGCAGAAAACCGTATTTAGTTTCTCTAAAAACATCTCCGATACCCAGGTGATATCCCTCAATACTGTAAGTAAGGGCGGACTAATTTCACTGCACTATTGTTCAATTAGAGGATAAATAAATAAAATTTAACTAAATACATAAATAAAAAATAATGAAACAAACAAACAAATAAATACAATTAAAAAAAAATAAAAAACCAAATAAAGTAATAAATAAAAAATGAGTTGTTATAACAAAAAAGTAACTAGAATAAATAATTATTGAATGCACAAATCAATAAATAAGCAAATAAAAAGGTAAAAGAAAAAAAATAATAAACACACCAAACAAACAAATTAAATTACTAAATAACTAATAAAATAATTTAAATAATAATTTAAAAATAAAAAGTAATTAAAATGAATAATTATTGAACACACAAATCAATAAATAATACAAAATAAAAAGGTAAAAATACACTAAATAAATAACAAAATAATTATTAAAAAATAAATAATAAAACAACATTAAATAATATTTAAAAATAAATAAATAAACCACAAGTAAAAAATAAATAAAATTTTTAAATGAAATACCACAGATAAGTTAAACATAAATAATAAAATACAATTAAATATATTTTTTAAAAATTAATAAATAAAAAAAGTTAATAAATAACTAAAATAAAAAAGTTAAACGAATAAATAAAAAATAAAACAAACAAGTTGTTATAAAATGTTCAATTAACAAACACAAATCAATAAATAAACCATTAAAAAAGGTAAAATAAATAAATAAATAAATAAATAAATGAATGCACTAAGCGGATAACAAATAAAATTATTAATAAATAAATAATACAATTACGTTAAATAATTTATAAATAAAAAAATAAATAAAACAATTAACAACTAAGATTAAATGAAATACCACAAAAAACAAGCAGACAAATTAAACATGAATATAATACAATTAAATATTACTTTAAAAATAAATAAATAAAGATTAAAATAAAAAGTCATGATAAAAAACAAACAAACAAGGAGCTGTTATAAAAAAAGTTGAATTAAAATAATTAAAAAGAAATCAAACCATAAACAAAAAGGTAAATATAATAATAATAATAATAATAATAATAATAACAACAACAACAACAAACAAATAACAAATGATCAATAAATAAAGAATAAAGTTACATTAAATAATATTTAAAAATAAATACACAAAATTAATAAATAACTAAAATTATTAAATGAAATACCACAAAAAGACAAATTAAATAAATAAATAATAAAATACAATTAAATATTAATATAAACAAATAAATAAAACAAAATTAATTAATTACTCGAACAAAAAAGTCTTAATTACAACAAACAAACAAGCAAACAAGGAGTTGTTATAAAAAAAAAGAAATCAATAAATAAACCATAAATAAAAAGATATATAATAATAATAATTAATAATAATAATAATAATAATAATAATAATAATAATAATAATAATAATAATAATAAACCAACAAATAACAAATTATCAATAAATAAATAATAAAATTACATTAAATAATATTTTAAAATAAATAAATACACAAAATTAATAAATAATTAAAATTATTAAATGAAATACCACAAAAAAAGACAAATTAAATAAATAAATAAATAATAAAATACAAATTCAAAAAAAAAAAAAAAAAAAAAAAAAAGCATTCACTAGCCACTGGGTGTGATCAGCAAAAAGTTACTCAATACTCTTAAGTAAGGCCAGATCAATTATGTAATGATTTGCATGTTTATTCAATTAAAAATAAATAATAAAAAAAAATTAATTAAACAAAAACAAACCAAGCAAGCATACAAACAAATAAAAAACAAATTAATTTGTTACAAAAAGCTGGCTAACATCATTCACTACCCACTGTGTCTGATCAGCAAAAGTCACTCGATCCTCTTAAGCACGGGCAGATGGGTTTACACAATTAGTACGAGCCCAAAGCATTCATGACATCCGTACTTTCTGCAACTCAAGCAGCAGTTTTGGCTCGGCCTCGCACTCGTAAAGTGGGTTTGTGCGACTGCGGCATGCGCTTCAGGCCTCGACACATCCAGGGTGCGGCTCCAGCGACCCGTGCGGACGCTCGCCCGGCTGGCATGAGAAAGTGTGATGTAAGAGGAAAACGGTTCTGCATGAATCAAAATGAACCTGAGATGATTTTCCCCCGAGCTGAAAAGCGACCGTACCAAATAAGGGATCGGACAGATCTCGTTCCACAGCTTTCCACTGCAGATTAAACCGCCGGTGTCAGTCGCTCCGTCTTCCTCTCGCAGCTGCCCGGAGAGTATAAATAACTTCCTCTGACAGGAAGTGCCATTATCTCCCACAGGAGCTTTGCTGTGGTGGGCAGCGCTCGAGAGCGTCACGGTCCGGCTCGCACGGCTCCACGTGTCCCACAGGCACAAGACCGCTTCAAACGGGTGGACGACGGTTCACCGCGAACCCCTTCTGAAACATTCACAGGACTATTAATACCCACTGCAGATAATCCATCAATCCATCCGCGCTTATCACAGGCCGGATGAGAGCAGGCGAGAGCCAGCATTAGCGAAATGACTGACTAAATGTGTACTGATAAAGGGTTTTTGATTGTGTTACTGATGACAAAATGAGATGAGAGGGAAAAAATGTGCATCGTGACCTATATATAAACAATGTGGACATAAAAGAATAAAAATAGAAGACAAGACTGAAAAGAAAAATATAATTATATTATGTTATTTCAACTTTTTATAACAACTCCATGTTTGTTGGTTTTATTTATTTATTTGTTTAAGACTTTTTATTTTAGTTATCTGTTCATTTGGTTTTATGTATTTATTTATTTATTTATTTTATTACTAATATTTGATTGTAATTTATTATTTATGTATATTTCATTTAGCTGTTTGTTTTTGTGATATTTCATGTATATATTTTATGTATGAGTTTAGTTATTTATTCATTTTCTTTCATTTATTATTTATTTTGAACTATTATTTCATGTAATTTTATTAATTTTATTATTTATTTAAAATGTAATTATATATACACACGTTTATTATTGCAGTATTTCATGTAATAATTTTAGTTAAGTATTAACTTTGTTTTTTATATATAAATATATTTATTTATTTATTTATTTATTTTTAAACTATATTCATTTTTATTTCCCCTAACTTACAAAAATAATACTAATACTAATAATACTAATACTAATAAATCTGCATTTATTTGATCACAAAATACAACAAATATTAAGAAATTGTATTAGAATTCAAACACCTGTTTCTATGTTAATCTATGTTATGTAATGTAATTTATTTCTGCGATCAAAGCTGATTTTTAGCATCATTATTCCAGTTTTTAGTGTCACAACGATCATTTCTGATTCTGCCCAATATTTTTGTGGAAACTGTGACACTTTATTTTTCAAGATTCACAGATGAATAGAAAGTTCTAAAGAACATTATAACATTTAGAAAATTGTACATTATAACATTATAAATGTCTTCACTGCCAATTTTGATCAAATTAATGCATCCTTGATTAATAAAAGCATTAATTTCTTAAAGAAGAAAAAAACTCTTACTGACCCCAAACAACAATAAATTATTATATTATATTATATTATATTATATTATATTATATTATATGATATTATATTACATAAAGTATATTTAATTAAAATAAAAATGAATAAAATAAATGAGTATGACAAAATATTAACTAAATTTAAAAGATAGTCTCGACAGAATAAAAATGTGACTAAATTTAAATACAAATTTGAATAAAAATTATAAATGTAAAAATTATACATTTCTTTACTGAAACTTTTGATCGATTTAATGCATCCTTGATGAATAAAAGCATTAATTTCTTTTAAAAGAAAAACTCTTACTGGCCCGTTATATTTAGAATAGAATATTCTAAATATTATATTATATGATATTATATGATATGATATTATATTATATGATATTATATGATATTATATTATAAAAAAAAATATTTCATTTAAAACAAAATTAAAATAAAGGAGTATGACAAAATACTAACTGAACTTAAAGCATATTTTCAACAGAATAAAAATTCTACCTACTAATTAGGTACTAATATATGTGACCCAGGACCACAAAACCTAGCAGAGTAGCGCAAAAAATCATCAGGATATTAAGTAAAGATCATGTTCCACGAAGATATTTTATAAATTTCCTACCGTAAATATATCAAACCTTAATTTATGCATTGCTAAGTACTTCAACTGGACAACTTTAAAAGTGATTTTCTCAATATTCAGATTTTTTTGCACCCTCAGATCTCACATCTTCATCCTAACCATCCATACATCAATGGAAAGCTTATTTATTCAACTTTCAGATGATGCATAAATCTATCATTTCAAAAAATGGACTCTTATGACTGGTTTTGTGGTCCAGGGTCACATATGCACCTTTTAAATACTAATATGTATCTTCAAGGTAATGAAATGTATCATTCAGTTGTAAATACAGTACAGTACCTTATTTTCTGAGAGTGTACAGGTTTTTAACGGCATGAGGAGAGTAAATGCTGACAGAATGATCATTTTTAGGGTGAACTGTGGGTGCTCAGATCTCAATCCACCTCTCTTCGGTCATTACGCAATGCGTTCATTGCACACAAGGCCGCTCTTTCCACTCGGTGCGCAGTGGACAGTCAATCGTCTGGCCCATAAAAGGTCTGCTTTTGTGGTGAAGCCCAGATAACAAGACACATACATCCTCATATCTCAACATCCAGTTTCCGCTCCCGTCAGTATCTATTAAACGCACTCGAGCCGTGGATGTGCCTGTACCAAATCGCCCAGAAATACGGTCGCTGCACTCAATCGGCTCTAAGCATCCATGCCAGCATCTCCTCGCTCGACGCGCCTGCCAAAGCTGAGCTCAGATTTACAACCGTGCCTCGTCCAGGGGGTTTAAAGTCTCCGTTTGAGTGTTAAGAGTGCAGCTGGCGCACTTGAGCTCCTGTGCAAACCTGCAGACAGATCCAACTCCATCGCAGATGATACATAACGTCCCTCCGAGGCCCGTGTTGCATGCGGAGGCCAGGTGAGAGACGTGCACTTGGGGGCCGTTCACCAAAGATCAACGGGAAATAAGCTAAATAAATGATCCAGATGGCTTGCGTTTAAGCAGAACCGACGGGTGAGGTTTTCTTGGAGCGGCTTTGCAGCAAAAATATATATCTGGCAACCAAACACGTTAACTTTGCATCTTACTTGGACAATCTGCGTTTCCTGTGGCCTCAAACAGATGCCGTTTTTCCTGGTGGAAATCCTTTGGTAATACAACCTCTAAAGTGCCGTATTAAAAGCAATATCCTCGAATGATATTTTAAAATTTGAGTCAATTTGAGACCGCAACTTGTTTTACGGCCATAATGTGACGTCTTGTGAAACAGTTTGTGCAATAAAAAATAAAAACCGCAGGCAGACTTGAGTTTATCCATTGGAAATTTACTGGATTGACGTGACCAGAGTGCGGTCGGAGCTGAGGGAAAGTTTGCGTTGCCAGTAGTCTTAAAATTAACCAGAAGCCCAAGAAGTGTTAATCTAGTACACAAAATTACTGACAAAAATGTTAGCTGATGACAAGTTCTTCGATTTTTGTAAATGCACGCAGGAAAAAAATAAGAAGAAACAAATATATTTTTTTAAATAATCCAATTAAACAGACAATAAATAACTAATAATGCAAAATATATATATATTTATTTTATTTAAAAAAATGTATTTAATTAAAAACATAAAATAAAACAAAATTACTGAAATGTAGCCTTAAAATTAACCAAAAGCCCAACAAGTGTTAATCCAGTAAACAAAATTTCTGACAAAAATGTTAGCTGATGAAAAGTTTTGATTTTTGAAAATGCAAGCAGGATTCTTTTTTTAAATAATCCAATTAAACAGGCAATAAATAACTTAAAATGCAAAAAAAAAAAAAAAGTAATAAAATAAATAAATAATAATAATAATAATAATAATAATAATAATAATTAAATATTTAATTAAAATAAAAATTTTATAAAATTACTGAACATAAAAATATGTACTAAATTTAATGGATACTTTCATTGCTTTTGTTAAATGTATATATTTTAAAATATTTTAAAATTTGAGTCAATATGCAACGGAGACCGCAACTTGTTTTACGGCCATAATGTGACGTTTTCTGAAACAGTTCGTGCAATAAAAAATAAAAACCACCGGCAGAAAGTTTGCGTTGCCAGTAGCCTTAAAATTAACTGAAAACCCAAGAAGTGTTAATCTAATAAATAAAATTACTGACAAAAATGTTATCTGATGACAAGTTCTTTGATTTTTGTAAATGCAAGCAGGGGGAAAAAAAAGATTTTTTTAAAATAATCCAATTAAACAGGTAATAAATAACTAAAATGCAGAAAAAGTTGTAATATTTAACTAAAATAAAAAAAATAAAAATAATAATACAATTACTGAACATAAAAATTGACATTTTCATTGCTTTTGTTAAAATGTAAAAATGTCAAAATTTTACTTATCTTATCCATCATTTTATCCCTTTACTTGTTTCTACTATTTGTGAAATTTCAGCCATTTCTAAGTTCATGCAAGCACTGTCATACAAGCGCATACATTTATTTACTTATTTATTATTTATTCTTATGGTATTTCATGTAATAATTTTAGCTATTTATTGAAATTATCAAGATTTTTGAAAATGTAAGCAGGAAAAATTTGAAGAACAAATATATATTTTAAATAATCCAATTAAACAGGCAATACATCACTAAAAATGCAAAAAAACAATTATTTATTTTATTTTTAAAATGTATTTAGTTAAAATCAAAAAATAATAAAATTACTGAACTGTAGCCTTAAAATTAACCAAAAGCCCAAGAAGTGTTAATCTAGTAAACACAATTACTGACAAAAATGTTTTTTGAAGCACGAAAAACTGGTGATTTTTTAAAAAAATAATCCAATTAAACAGGCAATAATAACTAAAAATGCAAAAAACAAACAAACAAACAAACAAAAAAAAAATATATATATTTAATTAAAATAAAAAAAAAATAATAAAATCACTGAACATAAAAAATATTTACTAAATTTATTGGATATTTTCATTGTTTTTGTTAAATGTAAAAATGTCAAAATTTTATTTATCTTATCCATCATTTTATCCATTTACTTGCTCTTTCTACTATTTGTGAAATTTACCAGCAATTTCTGAGTTCATGCAAGCACTGTCGTACAAGCGCCATATTAAAAGCAATATCCTCAAATGATATTTTACATTTTTTGTCAAAGATAACGAAAATGAGATGGCAAATGTACATTATAACAATAAAAAAAAAGTAAGCAGGAAAAGAAATGGAACAAAAAAAAAACTAAAAAAAAAAAACTACACTACCAGTCGAACGTTTTTGAACAGTAAGATACAGCAAAAGCAGTAATATTGTGAAATATTTTTACTATTTAAAATAACTGTTTTCTATTTGAATATATTTTAAAATGTAATTTAAAAAGACTCGAAACAGGTGAACTAATTCCAGTACAGAACCTAACAGGATGTTGCACATGCACGACTGAATGAATCCCTCCCTGAGACGACTCGTTCTTCCCGAGTCATATTAAAGATTCGCTCAAAATGAACAAATCGTTCAAGAACGACCCGTCCCTACTGATGACAGGATAGACAGCTAGAGTAAAGCAGAGATGCCAATAGTTCTGAGCAACACAAAGTCCATCATCATCAATCATCACCGAACAGCTTGATAGCATGTGCTGAACAACATGCTGAGGATGCACAGATCCAAAAAGAACAATATGTCTCTCATGCACCTATCAGTGACATTTAAAGTTTTGACATGACATGATGAAGGAGACACTCACTTTGGAGATGGTGAGCGGCATGCTGAAGTCCTTGCCACCCTGAAGTCTGAAGCCCCAGGGTGAAGGTCCGATCAAGGACACGCTGTAGTTACTCATGGTGGAGCGGGTCGCTGTCGTGGGTACTGCCAAAAAGTCCAATTCACAGCCTGGGAAATGACAGCAAACACTTGTTGTTGTTGTTTCAGTGGAACACACAGTAAAGGTCACAGGTCATGCAGAAACAAAACATGATCTACTGACTCCTTTGACACCTAAACACATCATTTTGCAATACTAATCAGTTAATACCCATTGTATGTGTCTATAGGTGTTTTTTTTTATATATATATATATATATATATATATATATATATATATATATATATATATATATATAAAAATAAGCATAAAAAGACAAAATTAAGCAAACAAAGAAAAACATAAATACATTAAATAAAATAAATAAATAAATGCGGACAAAAAATAAACTAACAAAGAATAAAAAAAATGCAAATGAAGAAAAAATACAAATATATAAGCAAACACAGAAATAATAACTAATAAATGAATAAATAAGCAAAACAAATGATAATCAAAAATGTTGATTTAAATAAAGCAAAAAAGAAATAAATATATAAAAGTAAACACACAAAATAAATATAAAATAAATAAGCAAACAAGAACAAAATAGAGTAAACAGAGAAAATATAAACACATTAATATAAGCAAATATATAAATACACAACTGCAAACAAACAAGAAAAGCAAATGAAGAAAAAAAAACAGAAAATAATATAAGCAAAGAAATAATGACAAATAAATGAATAAGCAAAACAAAAGATAACAAAAAAGTCAAATAAATAAAAAATAAAAGCAAACAAATAAGCAAATAAATACAAACATAAGCACACAACCAAAAACAAATATATATAATATGCGTTATATATTTGTTTTTATTATATATTTACATTATATATTTTATTTATTTTATATATATATATATATATATATATATATGACAAATAAATGAATAAATAAGCAAGGAAATGATAACAAATGTCAATTTCTATAAACTGAAAAAACAAGAAAGATATATAAATAAAAATAAAAGCAAAAAAATAAATATATAAGCAAACAAACAGATAAAAAACAAAGAAAAAATATAAATACATTAATATAAGCAAATAAGCAAGCAAACAAAAATAAACTAATATATGTATGTTACAAACAAACACACACACGTATATAAAAAACAAGCCTAGAAAATAAACAAAATCCAATATTTTTTTTTATCTGTAACAGACAAAAAGAAAACAACAGCTCAGCTTAA
Organism: Labeo rohita; assembly: GCF_022985175.1. NCBI lineage: Eukaryota > Metazoa > Chordata > Actinopteri > Cypriniformes > Cyprinidae > Labeo > Labeo rohita. The sequence continues at coordinate 25,758,911 of NC_066878.1, forward strand.
CCCGTGCAACTGATTGATCTGGAAAATGTTACAGGTTTCTAAATAAATCCAGGGACAAGTTGGTTCATAGTCCAAACTTATCTCACAAGTACAGATAAAACAAAAGAGCAACGGCTATTTATATAAACGTGACGGGACGGGGGAATCTTGCTGTGCATGGGCGAGTATTTTAAGAGCTTACGGGTGAGCGTGCAGTTGTCAGTGAGGTAAAACCCAAGTAAAATCCAGCACAAGCCAAACAGAAACATTCCAGAGGAACGGATTAGACTGTAGGGGGTCTCGCTCAGGAATGTCCCACAACACGATGCTTCGTTGTTCACCTGCTCTTCTCCTTCACTTTATGTCGCTAACTAAGGACGTCTAAACCTGGTTCCACATCCTCAAAACCGATCCCTGACGTTTATTTATGCATCACACTGGATTTTCCATTCTCTGTTATTAGACGTACGGAAAGACGAGGGCTACGGAAAGCCAGTGAACTATCCAGATCACAACACGCACTGTATAACCCCAACATTGTCATTCTATTTAATAACCGAATACCAGCAATGCATGGAATGAGAACACGAACGTCAAAAGATGCAACATGTTGTGTCTGTGACTATTGAGTAACTGTTGAGTCACTGGAGCTGATGCAACGCTCTTTTGACAGCAGTTCCTCTGGAAGCGCTAAGGGTGCGGTTATTGAGAACATGTATTGAGAACATCCCGAATAGAATGAATCAAGCGATTTTCCATGCCTGAAGCGAAGAGGGTTGTGTTTGTCACAAAGGCTTTCTAACGGGTACATTTGCTCATCTTATCTGGTCTAGATCAACAATACTGTTGTGACTCAGACGGAGTCAGAATAACATGATAAGCAGAGCTTCTTCAAATACTCCTTGCAGACGTTTAGTCCGTGTCTATTAGCCATAAAAAGTCGGCAAACTTCTTGTTAACGCACATCAAAATCCATCCACATATTTGTTTAGAGCCGTTTTAGACTTTTTTGGCTCATAAACGGTGCTTGATTTCTCTCCTGATTCAGACCAGACCACTTTTTCACTGGAGGAAGCGTTATTATGGATTATGGACTCGCAATTTAGTTGTCTTAAAGATGGATTGTTTCTTACAAATACAAAGCTTTTGGCTTGTCAAGAGTGGTGTGGATTATTGTGATGTTTTGAGACTCATTCTGACGGCACCCATTTACATCCATTGGTGAGCAAGTAATGGAATGTTACCTTTCTCCAAATCTGAAACAAACTCCTAAAGTTGAATGACCTGAGGGCGAGGATATTTTCAGAGCATAATAATGGAAATTAGCTACTTTTGATTTTGAAACGTGCCCAGTTGAATACAAAACAAAACTTTTAAACTATAAACAAGTGGTAACCACAGATACTGTAAAATGAAATTCCACAACTTTTTTTTAGTTTTCAAGGACTTCTCGTATGTCTTCTCTTTCAAATTCTAAAAAAAAAAAAAAAAAAATAGATAAATAAATATATACAATGATAAAATTGGAAAAATAAAGTGAAGCACACATATGTGAAGTATTACTGCTATTACAAAGTATACTACACTTTTACTATAGTAAAACCACGGTTAATTTTCTTAAGGGATTTGTATTTGTGTATACTTTCTTTTTTCTTTGTTTTGTTTTATAACTGTACTGCCTTAATAGTTTAATGTTTTCTACTGTTTAAGAAAAAAAAAATAAGATTCACAAAATCGCTTTAATATCCTGATAATAAACAAATGCTTCACGAACCCACAACAAAGTCCCGATCTGAATCAAATGATTCACAAACCCGCTCCAAAGCTCCGATCTAAATCAAATGATTCACAAACCTGCCCCAAAGTTCTGATCTAAAGCAAAAGATTCAAGAACCCGCAACAAAAGTCCTGCTCTGAATCAAATGATTCAAAATCCACGCTCCAAAGTCCCGATCTAAATCAAATGATTCACAAACCCGCTCCCAAATTCCGATCTAAAGCAAAAGATTCACGAACCCGCTCCGAAGTTCTGATCTAAATCAAATGATTTGCGAACATGCAACAAATTCCTATCTGAATTAAACGATTCACAATCCACGCTCTGAAGTTCCGGTCTATAGCAAAAGATTCACGAACCCACTCATTTGTTCCGATCTGAATCAAGTGATTCACGATCTGTTCTCTGAAGTTCCAGTCTAAAGCAAAAGATTCACAAACCCCAAAGTTCATTTAAATCAAATGATTCGCGATCCACACTATGAAGTCACAATCTGAATAATAATTCGCAAACCATCAGGACCAGATCAGGACTCGGAGTGTGGATCATGAATCATTTGATTTAGATTGGGACTTCAAATCGCGTATTGCGAAACATTCGATTTGAACACTTCAATTCGCGAAATGATTCACAAACCCATTCCAATCTAAATCAAATGATTCACAATAGACAAATTGAAGTCCTGATCTGAAACAAATGATTTGCGATAGCGACTGAAGAGCGTCGAAACAGTGAATCATTTTGCAATGCAATGGTTTAGCTGATTCTAAGTTTCGAAAAGCTCCATTTCAGCCATCACTATGTGCTTTTTTAAAATTGCTACAAGTAATGTTGAATTTGATCTGGTTTTTGCTAGTGAATCGCTTGAAATGAATAATCGAAGTCATGAGTTTGAAACAATCAGAGCGGTTCCAGCGTAAATGACTCAACTGATTTTATTCATCTGTTCCTCTTTTCACATCTTCAGCCAAGTTTACATGACACTGACAGTACTACTACTTGCTTAGCTTGATTGTTTTTTTGACATTAACTGAAATAAGCAACAAGTGTTATGTTTGAGAGTGAATCTTGCATGAAGAGATATTTGCTTATTGACAAATTGAAACACTTACTTTACAGATACATTATCAAGCACTTTTCAAGTACCTCTTCAGGAATATTGCCATTTTCGAGGGTTTTTCAGGCCTTAAATTTCAAAAAGTCAAACTCAAGTTCTTTAAGCACCTTGTACAAACCCTGTTAACATGTCAGTCACCATATGAGCTAAAACTGAGTAAACACCAGCAATCCTTTCCACTGATCTGTCAGTCACAGTTGGCTTTCTCATGGCGCCAGGCTGCTCGATGACGGGCACGACGCGATACCAAAGGCACACCCAGGAAAATGGACAGCCTGGTAACCAGCCGCCCAATAAAAGCATTGCATTTAACAAACCTTCATTTTTAGACCATTTTCTGTTCCCCAAAGAACTTTTCAATAAACAGTTCTCATAAAAGTTGTTAAAGGTTCTTCATAGAACCATCAATGCCAATAAAGAACCTTTGTTTAGCTTGAGATCAAGGCCAAACATCATATTGGCCAAAAACTGCATAATTTTCCAGTTTCTGGAAAGTTCCATTTAATGGAGGAATTACCTAATTCTACATTCATCCAAGCTCTAAAATAGCACACGCATGACAGCCGTTAAATCACTGCGTGTGTAGACAGGGTTGAGCCACCAATCCATAGGTGGCAATTTAGGAATTTACTACGCCAACTCATAAAGAAACAAGCTCTAACACGGCTGGACTTTCAGTGCAACATTTAACAGTTTAATGTTTAGCCACACAGGTCTGACCTCTGAACCTACAAATGGCAAAAAGTGACCCGTAAACACATTCTCAGACGCTGTTCCAATTTGGTTAGTCAGCTGCGAATGCTTCCCTGTAAAACACAGGTGCGCTTTGTAACGCTGACCAACTAATGATTACCTGCGTTTCATTGGCTCTTATGCAACAGGAATGCATCAGAACAAAATGTGCTTGTGTTTTACTAGACTATAACCAACTTATTATCGAAGAATCCCAACGGTGAAGTTCCTACAGGCATCACCTGCAGACCGGAGACGCCTGTTCCCGTTCTGTTGGGCGTGTTGGATCACGTCCGTCTGTAATGACTCAATTCTCTCTATAGCATGGGAAGGTGAGGGGGGTTGGTAAAGTCTTAGTGCATCTCAATTCCACCTACATTCATCCTGGTTTTGATCGACTACTTCCCTAGAAGTCCCTAAAGAAGGCTTCATCAAGTTTAGTTCACTTCTGGGGACAATTCTGTATGAAAATATAGTACGTACACGCACGCAAGCACACTACTCGCTTTCTTGCTTAAGGTCACTCACTGGTTAGTCATTCAGAACAACCAAAATTACATGAAATGACTGCTAATTACATTCATACTGCATTTAAAATGTTTGTTAGCTAACATAACCTATATTATCCACTTAAAAGGCGTCATTCCCCAGCAGTCCATTTTTGGACAGTTCTTCAAAGAATGGCTTAGTAAACTTCTTGAAAGAGCCATTCTTTGTTGGCATCTATGGTTGACAAACTCTTCTATACCACAAAGGCTTTTCATGTTATTAAAATGTTCTCTACACTACGAAAATGACAGTTCTAGATCTCAAGTAGGAGCCATAATGGTTCTTCTATGGCACTGCTGCAAAAACCCATTGGGAATGTTTATTTTTAGAAGTGCATGGATGTTAAAGGATCTTAATGAAACACTGAAGCCAATAAAGAGCTTCACATGTCTGTTATTTGACATGCAACATCACTTTTAGAGCAAACTACATCAACATGCATTCAAATTCCCACACTGAAGACTGCTAAACTGGCGCACAAATCAACACACTCTTTGCTCACGTTATGTATTAAAAATGTAAAACTTGTGCTCTCAAGGACAAAATGACAGCAGAATGACACCTGAAAGTTACACTTGACAGATTTTAAATAAATCTAATCAAATATCTACACAAGAGCTTATCAAGTATATCCATTGATCAACTAGCGATAAATCTACTTATCGAGCATTGTATTGTCACACCCTCTTGCAACTTTACGAAAACATGAACAGTTAACCACTTCCTCATTGGACAATATTCACAAACCACTTTACCTTTCAAAACTGACACAGCACAAAAAAATAAAGAACCGTTAAACTTCCTCCCTTAAAAGTGAACCCACAGCCACTGGTAAACATCACCTTTAATAATTAAGGTTTTGACGACATACATCCGTTTTTGAAACTTTCAGGAACTTTAATTCGCAACAGAGTAAAAGGCTAAAAGCGAGTTACTTTCGCGCGAATTGTAACACTGTCAACTTCATTTGTTACATTGTCGCGCCGAGTCCATGCAAAGTTCCAAGAAGGCGCGTTTAAAGCGCACCGACACGCGTGTTCATGTCACTCACCTCTGAGCTGCTCTGAGCCGCTGTGGAGTCCAACTGTGAGTGAGGAGGAGAGACAAAACGAGTTTTGAAACTCAACCGAGCGTCTGACTGACTTCCGCCCCTTTAACACACGCTGAAGGAAATTCCCTCCGCTCTGCACTGACGCGATGACGTCACCGGCATGATGATGGATGGGCTGAAAGTCTGACAGCACTACACAGGATTTATACGTTTACAACATTTCTTTTACCTGCGAATTCTGTGCACAGCACAAATAAATTTGCATTTGTTTTATGAGTGTCTACACGAGATTATTTTGGAACAGTGTTTATTTTTATTTTTGCTTTTTTATTGCAGAATGATAAAGAAAAAAAATAAATTGTTATATAATATATACTACACTAAATTTTTGAACGGTAAGATTTTTAATGTTTTTTAAAGCTGTCTCTTCTGCTCACCAGGCCTGTATTTATTTGATCCAAAGTACAGCAAAAACAGTGAAATTTATAAATATATTTTTTTTCTGTTTAAAATAACTATTTTCTATTTGAATATATTTTAAAATGTAATTTATTCATGTGATTTCAAAGCTGAATTTTTAGCATCATTACTCCAGTCACATGACTTCAGAAATCATTATAATATTCTGATTTGCTGCTCAAAAAACATTAATTATTATTATTATTATTATTATGCTGAAAACAGCTGAATATTTTTTCAGGGGTTTTTTTATAAATACAAAGTTCAGAAGAATAGAACTGAAATAGAAATCTTTTGTAACATTATAAAGGTCTTTATCATCACTTTTGATCAATTTAAAGCATCCATGCTAAATAAAAGTACTAAATTCTATAACTTCTATATTACTAATATTACTGCTTTTGCTGTATTTTGGATCAAATAAATGCAGGACAGGTGAGCAGAAGAGACTTCAAAAACTTTTGACTGGTAGTATATATATATATATATATATATATATATATATATATATATATAATATTTATAATATTTATATAAATAATAAGATACGACAAGAAATACAGTTTAATGGTCATTTGTTTTCTTGTACAATATGATCATTGTCAGGCATAAGGAATTATTTAAATCTGTTTTATGAGCAAAAATACTGGTCTGTCTACAAATCTTTTACTGTGAAACACTGTAGCCACAAATAATCTAAGATTAAAATAATCATTCAGGGAACACTGGGCAAAAAATACATTCGGTTGGATGCCAAGAGCACTTTTAATCCTTTAGAGACAGTCCATGACTTATTTGCACTAAATTAACCCATCAAAACTGGTCAAGGTGCCATTAACTTATAATTAATATTACTTATGAGCTCTGATGCTGTGAAACTGAGGAAATAATTTACAGTAATAATATCTGTGGTCAATTCTAAGAACAAACAATCAAAAAGGTCATTTAATTTTTCCAACTAACTAACAATAACTGTCTCACAATAAGCGGTCATGCCCTGCATAGGTAACAATCTAAATGATGTCATTTGAGACGTATGCAGGAGACGCCCGGCTCATGCCAGTGTTAGTGACACAATGATCGGTCTCAGCACAAGCTGATGTCAGTTTTTCCCATCTCTGCTTTTATAGGAGTGCATGTGCATGCCAGAAATTCCTCCTAGTTGATGACAACAAGCGGTAACTTGTTTCAGAACAAAAGCATTAGATGGTAATCTCCACTGTGTCTTGTTTTGTACAAACGGTGTCTTATCAGTAATCAGGTGAGATCTGTTTTGTATCATTTCAATTCAGTGACGAACTGATTCACCCGTGAGCTTCAGAGTGCTAGTTTAAATAATGTGGTCAAATACTGCCATCTACTGGACAAACATTACTACAAACAACACTGCAGACAATGATTTTCATACAAAAGTGGTATTTTTGTCCATATTGCTCCCTGTGGAAAAATGTCCTGATTACAGTAAAAGTCACATGATCTTCATTCACAGTTGATCAGTGATTTTCAAACCGGTCCTGGAAGCACCCCTGCCCTGCACATTTTGTATGTCTCCCTTATCAGACACACTCAATTCATGTTGTGCAGGTTCTACTAACGAGCTGATGAGTTGAATCAGGTGTGTTACATGAGGGAGACATACAAAATGTGCAGGGCAGGGGTACTTCCAGGACCGGTTTGAAAACCACTGATCTACATAAGTACATGGAAACTATCCAAAGCTCTGTTAATCCTAGTGAAATAGTGAAAACGGTAATTCTATATTCATCCTATGTGTCTTTATAAGGTGGGGAAAACATAGTTCTTAGTTAAACCATAGCAACTACAAATTAACCATGGTATTTATAGTACTCATACAAACAAACAAACAAACAAACAAAAAGCATGGTTATTACACTTTTACTATAATAAAACCATAGGTTAATTTTGTATTTGAAATAGGTTTGTATTTGTGTATTTTTTTCTTTTCTTTTCTTCTTTCTCTTTCTTTGCTTTGTTTTTATAACTGTACTGCCTTAATGGTTTACACTGTTTAAAAAAAAAAAAAGAAAGAAAGAAAGAAAAAAAAAGATTCACAATACTTGCTCCGCAGTCCCGATCGATTTGAATGAAATGATTCGCAATATGCGTTCCTTAGTTCTGATCTGAATCAAGAGATTCTCGAAACCATCACTTCAGATCGGGGATTCGTAGCACGGATCGCGAAATTAATAATTTTAGTTCAGTGAATCAGCTCCGAAGTTCCAATTAAAATCAAACGATTCACGAACCATCATTTCAGATCGAGAGTCAGTCTCGGAGCGCGGATCACACGTTTCGCGAACCTGCCCCGAAGTCCCGATCTAAATCAAAAGATTCCCGATACGCGATTTTAAGCTCAGATCTTAGTAATGATTCGCAGACCACCATTTCGGATCAGGACTCGGTGCGCGGATCATTCAATTCGCGAAATGATTCGCAACCCTGCTCCGAAGTTCTGATCTAAATGATTCGGGATCCGCGCTCGAAGCCCCGATCAGTGTTGCCAAGTCCACGGTTTTCCCACGGAATTGGGCTACTTTACACTGTTGCCGCGGGGTGGCAATTGGGCGGGTTTTGTTGTGAAAACCTGGCAACCCTGGCCCTGATCTGAATAATGATTCGCCAACCATCATTTCAGATCAGGAGTCAGTCTCGGAGCGCGGATCACACGATTCGTGAACCTGCCCCGAAGTCCCGATCTAAATACGCGATACCGATACGCGATTTTAAGCTCAGATCTTAGTAATGTTTCGCAAACCACCATTTCGGATCAGAACTCGGTGCGCGGATCATTCAGTTCGCGAAATGATTCGCAACCCCGCTCCGAAGTTCTTTTCTAAATGATTCGGGATCCGCGCTCGAAGCCCCGATCTGAATAATGATTCACGAAGTCCCGAACAAATAATTATTCACGAATAATAACTTCAGATCCGGACAAAGAGCACCTGATCCGATATGTCCCGATCTAAATAAAACGATTCGCGATACACGCTTTGAAGACCCGATCTGAATCAAAACATTTGCGATACGTGATCCGATTCGAGCGCTTAATTCGAAACAATGAATCATTTTGCGACTCAGTGGTTTAACTAAGCATTAAAATGCTTGGTTTCACCCATCGCTGGGCTAAGTGTGTTTAAAATCATTACAAGCAATGTAGAAATTCTAAAATGACTCTTTTGATCTAGTTTGTAATGAATGGCTTGAACTGATGATCGAAGTCACGAGTTTGAATCAATCGTAGCGGTTCCAGCGTAAATGACTCACTCAGTTGAATCGATTTGTCTGTTCGCAGTTATGGTAATTATGTTCTACTGAGAGCGCATAACCAGCGCCTATTTACATACAGGTCATGTATATTTGCAGTGAGATTTTAGTACCGCTTTACTCATACTGTTCTCATGTTTTATGTAGAGATAATTGCCGTTTCTAGTTCATAGGCCTATTGTGTATTGCAAGCATAAGTGTGTGGATGAAGATTATGTGGTTAAATGGCCTATGCGGATGCTAATTTGCCAATTCATTGAGCTGTAGTCTATTACTTATTTCCATTAAAATTGATAATAGTGTTATCTGCTATTGGAATGTCAAATTATTGGTTTTGATCTCTATATTATTTACTTTATTGTTTTTGTTATCTTTGTACAGACCACACCTATTACATGCTTGATGGTACAGTAAAGAAATTAAAGGAAAGAACTGATGTGGACTGATTTCCTGGGTTCTGACCAGCCCACCAGGGCGAGTGATCCTTCCTACAGTCTTTTGAAAATAACTAAATTCCAATTCCGAATCCTATAAATGTCTACATGGCTTAGCTCGTTAGTTTTAAGTCATTAACGTAAATAAGCGAAAAATATATATGTTTACAAAAATATCAGTATTGATGTAATGGATTGCAAAGATAACATCCTACAAACATATTCAGGTGAAGTAACTGGTTACTGCTAAGTGGTGAAACACTTCATTAATATGACGAGCTGCAGCTCAAAATACATGTTAGATGGAAACATTATTGTGCATTATGATCGAGTTTATAGCTTAATTCACTACATTTGAAATAGTTACACACTGCAGTTAAATTGTACGCCCTTGGATAAACAGAGCAAGTAACTGGAAAGAGCAATGTTAAATGCAAATAATATAACTAACCCATATAATAAGGTATGTAGCAAAATAAAAATAGGGAGGAAAAGTTCGTATAAAGCCCTCATCATAAAACCACTTTTTAAACTTTCATCCAACCAAAAAGAACTCGTGGACGATTTGACTTTATGTAGGCTAATTAATATTCATAAATTCAGCTTTCGTCACAGTAGCTAATATTCGGATATTCGCCTCAGAATCAGACCCGTCGGGCATATATACATGTTAAATCCTGGGTCAGCGGTTAACAAAAGCTCTAGTTAACCCTCACTGAACCTCTATCTACGCAGCTGTGATCAAACGTGAATAAATGACCGAACAATGACAGGTAAATTAAGACTGACGTTTAATCAATGTTGTTTTTCTACGATCGAAATGTATTGATGATTCAGAGAAAGGAAGAAACTGTGAGGCTGTTCGGTTGACTTCGCTTTGAGATCCCAGATAATGAAATGTAAAGAATAACAGTTTACATAACCACACTAGCAAAGGACTATTTAAATTTTACAGTGATTTTTTTTTTTTATATAAAATCTATTTTATGGCATCACATTTCACAATTAATGAACTAAAGATGCAACAACGCCCAAAGTTCACACCGGACCCCAATCATCCATAGTTATTGATGAGTTAATTATGTTAATAAGCATGGTTATTAACTGTACACTATAGATGTTCTTAAGATTATCTTACTAAAGAATAATTTTTAGTATAGTAAGTACAAAATTAGTGTGTGAAAATAGAGCACTATACATTATAGAACTGCACATTTTTTTTTCACCTGGGGTAGTTGGTGTTACACAGTGTATGGTCATACACTGATTACATTACTTGACCACCGCTGCACCGCCTTTTAGCATTTTTATAGAAATAAAAATCATTTAGTCCAGTTGGAAAACGTATGCTACAAATATAAACTGAGACCATCTCGTGATGATTTGTATTTTACGTGAAAAGTGGTTCTTATAAAAGGTACATTTACCTACGTTTTTCCAGACACTAAAACGTACGATACTAACGTATTTGCGGCATCTAAACGTACAAATACATACGATGGCCTTATGTTTTCAGTTGCATTATTAAATTGTTTAATCTCAATATGAAATGATAACATTTTGCTCTGTTCTGTGTGATGTCTGCTGCCAGCTCGTTTCCAAGATGCATGATGTTAAACAAGACTACAAACCCTTAAAATAAATAACATTTCCGCAATCGTTTAACCCAGTGGTTCCCAAACTTTTTCTGCTGGGCCCACCTTTTGCAGAATAAAAAAAAAATTCAAGCCCCCCACATTTACACATAAACATAAACACAACTTCGGAAGGATTTATTTAAAACGTCATAATTCAATGTGTGACTTACTGAAAAAAACTAAACAAAGAACTAGTCACTTGTAGAGTAGAAACATTAAAAGTAAAAAATGCAGCCTTACTATGTACTATTTTTTGTACTATGTAACAGCATTCATTGTTTTTTAAACAGATTTTCTCCTATTTTCTTCTCTTCATTGTAGTTGCGATCTTTGAAGTAGATTCGTCATCTACTTTACATTTACTACTATGCGTCATTCATTCATAATTTTACTCGGCTAATGGCAATTCTCATTTCTGATATCAATTGGTCTGTTATTTTACGACAAAAAACGCTACAACTGATAACAGACAGCTGCAGCGGGTACTGCGAGTTGTCTTGAGATAATAAACTATGATGAAATTCATATTTTGTGTTACATTATTTATGTGGAAAGTAGCCGTATAATAAGCAAGATAATTTCACAGTGGGGTCTTGTATCACCCTGAAAACGTTTTGTTTTACATAAAAATCTAGGGGTAAACCGAAATGAAAATTCTTGGCTGAAACTGCTTTGTAATAATTATTTATTATTTTTATTAATTAATATAGTCATTTAAGTCATTTAAGTCCTGTAAGACTTTTTAATTTAACTCAATAATATTAATGATAATGAATAAAAAAAATCACAAGCCAATAAAATAACCACATTTATTGAAAGGAACAATAAAATTGGACAGAAAATATATGAATATTAAATCTCAATATATTATTTTCATTCAGTTATATGAAACAGAAACAGATATAACTTTTTTATCTAATTATCAAAATAATGCATAGTCCTACAAAGCTATTATTATCAAAGCATGTGAGCACAGCATACCGTCACGAGAGGGTCGCGTCATTTTACCAGCGCTGTACAGTACAACAGTATGTGACGCCATTGCAAACAGGAACAAGTATACATAGAAATTTTCTGTCGGCGCATTGAGCGGTTTTTGTATTTCCGTTGAGCATAAGCGGTGCACCAGTGGAGCATTCATATGGGCCGTGAGCAACTCAACAGAACGCACATTCATTCATAGAGCGGAATATTGAGCGGAGCGTCACACATTGAGTGGTGTGCGCTGAATATTGCCGGACTACGCGGCAGATATTTTCAGCCGTTTATAAAATCGGCCGTACACTAGCCTTGCCGCGCCCCCCAGTTTGGGAACCACTGGTTAACCATTCATGTAATATTTACTTTGTTTGCCGTGGTGGGACACAAAAGGAGTTTACAATACACCAACACGCAACATAATTACAAAATTCAGTGATTTCATTTGTGCGCGGTACTCCAAATCTTCAAAAATCTATACGACTGCGAGGAACGGACCCAAATTCAAGCCTCGGGTTTCACGGCAGGAAAATCGAACGCTCATTGGCTCTTGCCTGCATTCGTCACAGATTAGACATGCAGTGTTTCTGGTGAGGTGCGTTTGAATGATGCGCGCGCCTTCACGGAATGAATAGCGAAATAATCTGGATAATATTTTCAGCAATTAACAAGTTAAATTCTGCTCCGCACCTCACAAACATACTGAGAGGACTGCGGCTGCAACACAACGTCATTTAGACTGCTTTTGGCACTGCCCATGGTGAAAAAAACAGCATATGCTGGTAGGTATGTTTTGATGCGGGAATGCTGGTTAGGTAGGTTTTGATGCTGGTTTATGCTGGTCCTTAGCTGGTTTAAGCTGGTCCTTTGCTGGTTTATACTGGTCCTTTGCTGGTTCATGCTGGTCCTTGACCAGCAACATGACCAGCATAAACCAGCAAAGGACCAGCTTAAATCAGCATCAAAACCTACCTAACCAGCATTCCAGCTAGAGCTGAAGATCTTTGCCCGAACCCGATGAAACCCGACGGGACCCGACGGGTTCGGTCGGGCTCCGGCTTAATTTATATGGGATAATTTTTGTGCCAATAAGAATGAACGTAACTTTATAAAACTGAACGTAACTTTCCAATAAACGATCAAAAATATGCCACTGCAAAAGAAGAAAAACACAATGAAAATGAAGAAATGAACTCAGTCGCAGGAATTTAACATGCTCTTCAAATATGCTCCATTCTTTGTTAATGATTTTCCTAGAATCGTTTTCGCGAATCATGGATTCTGAATGCGTTGCCACAACTTTCGCTTACGCTTCGCAAATTTTCGTTTGCTGTTTTGGCACAAACCTCTCGTGGGGGCGGGCTTAACAGCGATCTACTCTGATTGGCTAATGAGCTTTTGATGGACAGTTGCTCTCTGACCTGGAAGCACGGACGGTGACGTCAGTGGCGCACATATTGGAAAGTTGTTGCGGTGTGCAATACGTCGTGCTTTGTTTATATTAAGTATTAATGTTATTAGTATTTCACCTATGGTCGTCTCTTAGTTTCTAAAGATGAGCTCCCAGGAAAGACATGGAGCAGCATCATCTTCCACCTCAGCTTGTCCCTCAGGGCAGCTTGAAGTAGGTTCGTGTTGCTAAAGTAACGTTAATCAATAACATCGATAAAAGTTTTATTCATGTACAGTGTGCAACAGTTCTGATAGTTTCTATAAACAAAGCACGACGTATTGCGCCACTGACGTCACCGTCCGTGCTTCCAGTTCAGAGAGCAACTGTCCATCAAAAGCTCATTAGCCAATCAGAGTAGATCGCTGTTAAGCCCGCCCCCACGAGAGGTTTGTGCCAAAACAGCAAACGAAAATTTGCGAAGCGTAAGCGAAAGTTGTGGCAACGCATTCAGAATCCATGATTCGCGAAAACGATTCTAGGAAAATCATTAACAAAGAATGGAGCATATTTGAAGAGCATGTTAAATTCCTGCGACTGAGTTCATTTCTTCATTTTCATTGTGTTTTTCTTCTTTTGCAGTGGCATATTTTTGATCGTTTATTGGAAAGTTACGTTCAGTTTTATAAAGTTACGTTCATTCTTATTGGCACAAAAATAATCCCATAAATTTATAGCATTTTACACGGGCTCGGGCTTGCGCTCCGGCTTAGTAAATTACCGGTCATGTGATGCGTTTCCGATTAGCGCGAGAAAGATGCGAAGATGGATGCTGAGGAGGTGAAACGGAGGCTTGCCTCTGGTGATTACGTTTTGGCAAAATTAGCCAGATCAGTACTCTGCATCCCGGGCAGTCGCAGCAGCAGTAGAAGGGTGTTCAGTGCTGCTGGACGCACCATCAGTGAGCGCAGGACCGCGTCCTGCCATAAATAATTTCGTTATTGCCAAAAACCCATCTTAATTTAGAACTTATCTTAATTTAATTTGTTAAGAAAGAGTCTTTTTTATTGGCGCGTTAAGTGTTCGCCTATTTAGAGTGCTGAGATGTTACGATGTTACAGAGGACTTATTATTTGTTCCAACTTCCAAGTGGCCTATAGCCTACGTTAGTCATTAATAAATTATGTTAAAACATGTATAAATGACTCATTCTTGACAAAAGGCAAAAGAGCTGTGTGCTTGCGCACATTTGAATAATATCGGGCTGTAAACGGGTTCGGGCTTTTAAAAAGCTGTCAATCAAAATATACTTATCGGGCTCGGGCACTGTCGGGCCTAACTTTTAAGGCCCGATTACAGCTCTAATTCCAGCATCAAAACATACCTACCAGCATATGCTGTTTTTTTTCACCAGGGGCTTTTGACATTTTTGCAATAAATAAATGATTGTGATGTTTTTCTTTATTGCTGTACAGAGAGAGTTACACTGTTAGACATCTCTGTAATTTCTACAGTTATTAACTGTATATCACCCAGTATAATACTGCAAATTCCTTTTGCAGTAAATAACTGTAATAACCATTGCATTATGGGAATTTTCTGTGACGTCAGACCCCAAATACAGAGACTTACTGTATTTTTTAAAATTGCAGTATACTACTGTATTTGCTGTAACGTTCTCATTGGCGGCGTTCTGTTGAGGTCGTTTTATTTCCCTCATTTATTATATTTGGATTGACACCATTTGCCCTACACCGTGTCTACAACGCCGCAACAGCTTGGGACGGACTACACTGGATGTGTTGCATCGCTTATAATGATTGGAAAATCAGTTTGTCCTTTATGTCAGACACAGCGCAAGTGCTTGAAGTACATCTGTAAGTCAGAAATTTACCGGGGCATTACTGTACTGTAAGCACTCACTGTAGATTGTATATTTAATGAGTTCTATATTGTCTTTTTTTGTCGAGTCGCGCTGCGCCGCGCCACTCGTGTCCGAGGAAGACGCTGAAGCAGCGGGCAGCGTCGCGGCGTTTGCCCGGGGATGAACCCGCGAGAGCGGAAGAGTTCCGGAGAACATCCGCGCAGTGTGTCGATGCAATTTACGAGAGATTAAGACCAGCAAGTAAGGTAAAAATAAATATACGTTTGTCTGAGTGTTTGTCAGATTTTTACACACCGGTTTAACCTAGTAATATTTACCCGTCAACATGGCGGATACAAACTTTACTATAATAAACTGTGCTGTCGTTTCAAATGGCCTTTGTCAGTTTATTAAATTAAGTTACTGAATTTAAATAATTTTCAACGAGCAACTCTTATCTTATATTAACATTAGGTTAACTAATGTGAAATTTTGTTCAGGTGTTAGTATAATGTTGGCCAGTAGCCTATTGAGAAAAAAAAATCGTATGTTAGCTATGTTAGACAAGTTATATAGCTTGCTGTTAGCTGCCTTTCTAGTTTTAGAATTAGTTTGTTATAATTATTAATCTAATTTAAGATTTACTGCATTTTGTTGTGTTTGTGTTTAAAGGCAACGGCAATGAAGCATCAAGAAAGACATGAGCATGCCAACCACTGATAGTTAATGGTAAGAGAACTATGGTTTTGAGAAGTTTGTGTATTCTGTGTGGGTTTTGCCTTTTAAAAGTGTGCCATTTCTTCTACTTGTTTTTCAGAGAAGACATATCTGTCATTAACAAAGTGGATGGTGAGCAAAGGTGGTGGTCACGTTTTGGAGCAGCACCTGGGTTTTGCAGATGGCTGTGTATTCTTTGGCTGCATGTCTTTTTCTCCATTGTTTCTGTTGCCTGTAGATTATTTGTGAGGATACAACATAATGCACTGCAAAACATCCTAAGACAGCGGAAATGGTGAAGATGCACTGTTCCAGCAGTTTAAGACTGTATTTTTAAGTGTTATACATGCATTGTTTTAAATAAAGTATTTGATATTTTGTAATTGTTGTGTCTGTTTTAATTGAATGTCAGTAGTACCTATGTAGAGTAAAAATAAATTAAATTTAAATGAATTCAATATAAAATAATAAAATCTACTGAAATCTATATTAAAATGAATGAATTACAGTAGTATACTGTTTACTGTTAAATTTGACCTTTTTAATAGTATTTGGCTGTAAAACAGCTACAGTTTGCAACTGTAAATGAAATACGGTTTGCTACTGTAAATTTTAATTACAGTAACTTACTGGCAACAGTGTTTTTGTATGGCTTTATGACTTCCGAGGAATTCACGGAATTTGTCAAAGTTTGAATGAATTAATCAAAAGCCGGTCATTACACTTCAAACAAATCGCGATATAGACTAGTATCTGTAAATAACGCCGCAAAATACCATTTAAATATGAATCCTGCATGTTCTGCGTGTCTCTTTATGAATGAATGGTGCAGAGGCAGGCGCGGTTTCCTTTACTACACGTGGCGCACGTGGTTTCAGCGTCTGCCATAAAAAAAATGCGTGAACAACATCTCCAAAACTGCTGTGAGAGTACTTTGTGAGCACTTCACGGTTTCATTTGAGTAAACCAGGGTTATATACTCACAGAAATGTAAAGGTATTCGCGGAAACCCGTCAAAATAAAAATACGGTTTATCTTGTATAGACATTGTGGCAGAAATACATTACTATAATTCAGTAAAATGCATGTACCTACAGTACTACTACTACTGTTGAAAAATTACTAAAACTTTGTTACACAATATTTCTTCCATATTTAAAATTTTATTAGTACATCCCCTTTATTTGCCAAAAAATAAAATGTATTTTTCATGAATTAAAAGATAAATTAATATTTTACGCCTTTATTTCATAACCAGAAAAAAAAAATACACAACACAGAATTTCATAAGGCTGTTGTAGAGATAAATAAAAGTTGTTTTGTGCATTTAAATAAACAGACATGCTAAAACAAATAAAACAATAAAATATAAGGTGAGAAAAAATAAAAAAATTAATAGGGCCCTAAACATAACTTAACTTTTGATAAATTGAAGTTAAATTGTATAAGTTTCTTTGTTTTAATTAATTAGACATGTTTTTTGATTAATAAAATTAAATGTACCCATTAAAAGACAGAAAAATTAAAACAGAAAAAAAAACAGAATTTAGAAAAAAATAAAAAAAAAATAAAATGGAATTTGAAAAAAAAATAAAAATGGGGCCCTATTTTTGCATGCAAATATATATTTTTAAATTATTTTATTTGTGTAATATATTTTTGTAAAGTTATAATTTTGTAATAATACTTTGATATGTTTGCTATTTGCAGTGATTAATATTTACTATTTTTTCTTAGTGTAACAATGTTGTTTTGTGCTGCTGCTTTGGCAAAGTATCTGTCAAATGAACTAAAATTGAAAGTACAATATGACTTTTACAATATGAATTCATGATCCTCAGGTCATCAACCGTTTTTTCTTTGTTCAGTTTGCACACTGCACATGGGTTAACTTATAGCTCTTATTTTTGAACTCTCAAAGTGCACCAGATTCATGAATTTAACTTTAAATATGTCAATTTTTTCCCCCGGAGGCATGCCCCCTGACCTCCCTAGAAGGATCCAGTTTCACCCACCTGTGTCTAACAAAATCTTACGTAATTATGATGTGGGTTAAGGGGGTTAAAAATCTAAATCGCATATTGATAAAATGATAAAAATGCATATTTGCTATAAAATGGGTAGGTTTAGGTTTAGGTTTGGGAGTAGGTTAAGCGGTCTAAAAATCTAAATCGCTCCCTTATAGGCCATTCACAAGCCTGCAAAAGTGCGAAAAGGTTGCGGATGAAGGTCGTTCTTAACTTCAGTGTTGATGGACGCTAACCAAAACTCCAGTCCGTGCGTCATACGCCAATACAACACCCATGTTTCATAAGTTTAAGATTTGACCTGTACTTACCTGACGCTCTCTAATGCTTGAGTAAACAAGATCCAGACAGAGAAATAATCCTGGCAATTAACATATTACATTTTTTCCCCCCACACAATTCATTTAATCTCAGTCAGTCCAAAACAGTGTTTCACTGTACAGGAAACAATAAATCTCTATTGCATTTTTAACCCCACAATTAATATTATTAATAATGATAACACAGAACATATGGAAATGTACACAACACTTGGCCTGTGTCCTGTGGATTTTCATTGGATAACATTTGATTGGCACACAAAATGTATGTTTGTCATATATGTGGATTATGTTGTTTTAGTGCAGACGCATCTGCCAAGATGCATGCAAATCAGAATCATGATGAAGATTCAGGCCACTTTTTGTTGTTTTACACTGTATCTTACATAGGATTTGAGAACATAGAGGTGCCACAGGAGTTACATTTTTGTTATGGGACATGCACAAAAGGTGCTGGAGACAGCCAAAAGAAACCTAAAGCTTAGAGAAAACAAGATCGGGGATAGAGGAATTAAACATGTTTGGAGAGATTAGTTAACAGGGAATCACATCCAGTGGGTTGTTCTTACAGTATCTGACTGTGTTTTACAGTATTGGGTGAATTTAAAGAAATGTTTGAGCTTCAGTACAAGTCAAGCTCTATCTCCTGTATTTGTCCTGTAATGTGACACTTAACAATTTTGACTCATTATTTCAGTTACAGAAAAGCACTTACAACAGAAGTTGGACATTAAATATTAAATATTTAAACTATCGCAAAATAAAATACCCACAAAACAAGACTAACACATCCTGATCTCCAAGTGAAGAATTGAATCAGCATTGAACTAAACTGAGTGGCATAATGACACTATTGTCTTCTGTAGAGCTGCTTTACAGCTGAATCGAATTTGTTTCGTAACCAATGAACTTTGGAACATCGACAATGTCATTAAACTGAACTGAATTTACATTGAGCTGAATAATCACCATTGTCTTCTGTAGCTCAAATTGAAGTCATTTCATAATTGATGAATTTTAAAGTACTGTTTTTCCTGTTTATTTCTGTGAAGCTGCTATGGAACCATCTGTATTGTATAAACCACTATATACAGTTGAGGTCAAAAGTTTATATACACCTTGCAGAATCTGCAAAAAGTTAATTATTTTAGCAAAAAAATAAGAGAGATTATGCAAAATGCATGCTATTTTTTATTTAGTACTGATTTGAATAAGATATTTAACTTGTTTACATATAGCCCACAAGAGGAAATAATAGTTACATTTATAAAAATTACCCTGTTCAAATGTTTACATACATTTGATTCTTAATACTGTTGTTTCCTGAATGATCCACAGCTGTCATGAACAGTTAAACCTGTTGTTCTTCAGAAAAATCCTTCATTTCCCACAAATTCCTAGGTTTTTCAGCATTTTTGTGTATTTGAACCCTTTCCAACAAAGACTGTATGATTCTGAGATCCATCTTTTCACACTGAGGACAACTGAGTGACTCATATGCAACTATTACAGAAGGTTCAAACACTCACTGATGCTCCAGAAGGGGAAAATTATGCATTAAGAGCTGGGGGTCAAAACTTTTGAACAGAATGGAGATATGTAGATTTTTCTTATTTTGCCTAAATATCATGCTTTTTTCATTTAATACTGCCCTTCAGAAGCTACAGAAGATCATTACAAGTTTCACAGAAGACAAAATAAGTTAAGGCGAGACACTGCAGGTAAATAGGGTAAAAAAAAAATAAAAAAAAATTGAACTATAGTTATCGCCTTACTTACCCAGTTGATTGATTACACTGATAACTGGTGATAATGTGACCCTGGACCACAAAACCAGTCCTAAGTAACACAGGTATATTTCTAGCAATAGCCAAAAATACAAATGGGTCAAAAGTTTTTCTTATACAGTGGGGCAAAAAAGTATTTAGTCAGCCACCAATTGTGCAAGTTCTCCCACTTAAAAAGATGAGAGAGGCCTGTAATTTTCATCATAGGTATACCTCAACTATGAGAGACAAAATGAGAAAAAAAAATCCAGAAAATCACATTGTCTGATTTTTAAAGAATTTATTTGCAAATTATGGTGGAAAATAAGTATTTGGTCACCTACAAACAAGCAAGATTTCTGGCTCTCACAGACCTGTAACTTCTTCTGTAAGAGGCTCCTCTGTCCTCCACTCGTTACCTGTATTAATGGCACCTGTTTGAACTCATTATCAGTATAAAAGACACCTGTCCACAACCTCAAACAGTCACACTCCAAACTCCACTATGGCCAAGACCAGAGACCTGTCAAAGGACACCAGAAACAAAATTGTAGACCTGCACCAGGCTGGGAAGACTGAATCTGCAATAGGTAAGCAGCTTGGTGTGAAGAAAAGAACTGTGGGAGCAATTATTAGAAAATGGAAGACATACAAGGCCACTGATAATCTCCCTCGATCTGGGGCTCCACACAAGATCTCACCCCGTGGGGTCAAAATGATCACAAGAACGGTGAGCAAAAATCCCAGAACCACACGGGGGGACCTAGTGAATGACCTGCAGAGAGCTGGGACCAAAGTAACAAAGGCCACCATCAGTAACACACTACGCCACTAGGAACTCAAATCCTGCAGTGCCAGACGTGTCCACCTGCCTAAGCTAGTATATGTCCAGGCCCGTCTGAAGTTTGCTAGAGAGCATTTGGATGATCCAGAAGAGGATTGGGAGAATGTCATATGGTCATATGAAACCAAAATAGAACTTTTTGGTAAAAACTCTACTCGTCGTGTTTGGAGGAGAAAGAATGCTGAGTTGCATCCAAAGAACACCATACCTACTGTGAAGCATGGGGGTGGAAACCCCATGCTTTGGGGCTGATCTGTGTAAAGGAAAGAATGAATGGGGCCATGTATCGTCAGATTTTGAGTGAAAAACCTCCTTCCATCAGCAAGGGCATTGAAGATCAAAAACGTGCCTGGGTCTTTCAGCATGACAATGATCCCAAACACACCGCCCGGGTAACGAAGGAGTGGCTTTGTAAGAAGCATTTCAAGGTCCTGGAGTGGCCTAGCCAGTCTCCAGATCTCAACCCCATAGAAAATCTTTGGAGGGAGTTGAAAGTCTGTGTTGCCCAGCGACAGCCCCAAAACATTACTGCTCTAGAGGAGATCTGCATGGAGGAATGGGCCAAAATACCAGCAACAATGTGTGAAAACCTTGTGAAGACTTACAGAAAACATTTGACCTGTCATTGCCAACAAAGGGTATATAACAAAGTATTGAGATGAACTTTTGTTATTGACCAAATACTTATTTTCCTCCATAATTTGCAAATAAATTCTTTAAAAATCAGACAATGTGATTTTCTGGATTTTTTTTTTTCTCATTTTGTCTCTCATAGCTGGGGTATACCTATGATGAAAATTACAGGCCTCTCTCATCTTTTTAAGTGGGAGAACTTGCACAGTGGGTGGCTGACTAAATACTTTTTTGCCCCACTGTATGTCAAAAATCATTAGGATATTAAGTAAACATCATGTTCCATTAATGAAATATGCACTAAGCTGCATAAATTTCTAGTACAAAAATCTGAACACTGGATTAAGTCAGTTTCAAAATTCTTGTTTAAATTTTATTTTTTTAATTAATTAATTAATTAATTTTTTTTTACATATTCAAGTAAAATATTTTTACAGAGGGAATTATGGGTATAATCTAATTTTTGTCACTCCATAATTAAGAAAAGACTTAGAAAACAATATATTTTCATAATTTTGGGGAAATAAAAAAGATCAAATTATATATGAACAAATTTCACTGTGAAAACCTTCAGGATTTAGACAGGAATAAAAATGTAAAGTTTGGTGTGTGTAAGTGCTACTAAAGTGGAGATTTATGTCTAGGAGAAAAAAACTCATTTTGAGAAAACAGCCTTTAAAAATATCTATTGTAAATGAAATTTATTTACACAAATAGATAAAGTGCTATAAAAGAAACACAACTGTCTTTTGGTGTTTTCTTTCCACTAGTCCGAAAAAACACTTTTGGAAAAACCAAAAAGCCCAAAATCTCAAAACTGACAGGTGCATGAAAAAACTTTGTTTTTGCCTGCAGTGTCTTCCCTTAAATTTACCCTGATCTTCAAAAGTTTTCACCCCTCATTTCTTAATGCATTGTGAGCGTTTGAACCTTCTATAATAGTTGCACATGAGTACCTCAGTGTGAAAAGATGGATCTCAAATCATACAGTCATTGATGGAAAGGGTTCAAATACACAAAAATGCTGAAAAGCCACAGAATTTGTGAGATTTTTCTCAAGAAGAACAGCAGGCAGTTTAACTGTTTAGGATAAACAAGGGACGCATGAACAGCTATCACTAAACAAAATAACACAGCTGTGGATCATTCAAGTAACAACACAGCATTAAGAATCAAAACATATGTAAACTTTTGAATGGGGGTATTTTTATAAATTCAACTGTTATTTTCTCTTGTGGACTTTTATGTGAAATATTTTATTCAGGTCAGTACTACATAAAAAATAGCATGCATTTTGTATAATCTCTTATTTTTTTGGTAAAATAAAAAACATGTTGCAGATTCTGCAAGGTGTATGTAAACTTTTGACCTCACTTGTAAATACACGATACATGTTCACGTGAGACTATTGTGGCAAAATCACTTACAGTATAAACATCGTCAGTGTAAAAGTATATTATGCATTAAATAACTTAAGTGTTATGATTGCAAAATGCTGTCAAACATGGGAACATTTGCATGCAGCAAAATCTACTCACAACTACTTTGATAATGCATGAGAAGCCAACAACAACAACAAAAAAAGGACAGACTGAATTATTCAGTTTTTTAACAAAAATAAAATTATGTTTGCTTAAAAAAATTGCAGTAACTGCAGTGTCTGCTGTCACAATTTTCTATAGTAATCGACAATCAAAAATGAGTCAATGCTCAACCTGTATTGAACCCAGAACACTCCTTTAGTGAAATGTTTTTGGTTTCATTGTGATGTGTGTCATGCATATCTGTAAGAACATTCTTCATTAAAGAGCAAAATATCTCATCATAATGTGCACAGTGGTTGTGTCTCTTCCAGCTACGTCTACTGTGGCTGAAGTGTGAAGTTGAAGCGTATTTGATGGGTGAAAGCATAACATCATAACTAGTTCTTCCGATTCATTGTTAGCAGCAAAGTAACATGGTCCAATTGCTTCGTCAACTAAAATGCTGATGTGAAAACTCAGCGGAAGACTGTGGTTCTCAAACGTCTTTAGTCAAACACAAACGTAAAGAAGAGGATTCTCTGGGTCTTACGAGAGGAATTTCTCCACAGACTCCAGAAGCTCACCAGAGCAGTTCAGGCTCTTGAGGTCAAGTATTAATTTGTCTTCTCTGGTCTGCTCTGATGTGGGGACGATAATGACTTCTGGCTCCTCCGCGTCTTCGTAAAAAGCCAGACCGTTGTTCAGGGGGCTCGGAGGATTGCTGTCTTCTCGTTCCTCCTCCTTTTCCTCTTGTTCCTCCCCAGGAGTGTTTTTGGCCATGAGAAGAGGAACGGTGGCCATGTTAATGGACTCGGACACCAGGTCAAGGCCACAATCGTTCAAAGAGCCGCTTTCTGTGACTGCGGGCTGTAATGGATAAAACATTTGCAATTATGCTTTTGAAAGATGCTTTGTCCATTCCTTTGTTTTTTAAAATTTGTATCATTAACATTAATGATTGACTGACATACTTTTTTAGAATTTCTCTTTCCTGGTGTATATGACAAATAGTAAATCATTTAGAAGAATTTTTACATATTTCTTTTAGAGGGACAGTTTAATATCACTGAAGTTACACTGCCCTCCAAAAGTTTGTAAACATCCGTGGCAAAGTGTGGTTTTGGACAATATCAGCATAAATCTTACATGAAATGTAATAAAATAATAATGCCAACATTAGCCTATATACCCTGTCTACATTATGCATTTAGATGCAATTTTCGTATCTTTCTTACGCTAATCGAAATGCATCACATTACCGCTCATTTACCGAGTAAGCCCGAACCCGGCCCAAGCCTGTGTAAAATGATATAAATTAAGCCCAAGCCCAAGCCCGAACCCGACCGAACCTGTCGGGCCTCATCGGGTTCGGGCAAAGATCTTCAGCTCTAATACCTAATAAGACCTTGATTAGCTGTTCAGGTGTGTTTGATTAGGGTTGGAGCTAAACTGCAGGGACACACACTCAAACTGCTTCAAAGGCTGCTCTTCCCAGCCGAGGAGAAGGGTCTTATTGATCACGATTGCTCATTGTTTTCGAAAAATAAAAATTTGTATACTTTTTAAGCACAAAAGCTGGTGTAGCACAGGCTCTGGAATGTGCGTTTTTTAATGATTCGTTCATTTTGAACGGATCTTTAATGTGACTAGGGAAGAACGAGTTGTCTCGGGACGTGATTTGTTCAGTCGCGCATGCGCAACATCCTATTAGGTTCTGTACTGAATTAGTTCACCTGTTTTGAGCCTTTGGGTTTTTCGAGTGGTTCGTTCATCTTATGGGGCTGCCACGTGATGAATGAACAACTCAAACCCGAAAACTTGTCAGATAAGAGGTGAGGTGAGCTAATCATAGACTAAAGACCCAGGTAAACAATGAATGAATCTTTTCTGTTTCTTATAGCATTTCTTATATATTATTTGCTAAAATGTATGAAATGACTCAAGAAAAGTTTCGTTCATTTTGCTGAACGAGACTCAAAGGTCCGAGTTGGTAAAATGATCCGTACTTCCCAACACTACTATGAATCACATCTAAGTTCATCGTCTGTGTACTCCAGCTTAAAAGGTAGAGTATGGCGAAAAACTTCATCTTATTTGCTCCTACAACTTCAGAATCGTCCGACATCGTACCTTTTTGTTTGTAAACAGTGTTTGACTTACTTGCACTTTCTTTGTCTTTGCGTGTTCACTTTGTAAACACTGGGTCTGTAGTTTTGCGTGACCTTTCGACGTCAATAGTACATGAATACGCATCCCAGAGCCTGTGCTACACAAGCTTTTGTGCTTAAAAAGTATACACATTTTTATTTTTAGAAAAAAATGAGCGATCGTTTTGCTAGATAAGACCCTTCTTCCTCGTCTGGGATCGTTTAGAGCCTTTGAAGCTGCATTTAAACTACATTTTGGAAGTTTAAAATCGGGGCATCAATGAAGTCCATTATATGGAGAAAAATGCTGAAATGTTTTCCTCAACAACCACAATTTCTTTATGACTGAAGACAGAAAGACATGAACATCTTGGATGACAAGGGGGTGAGTAAATTGTTGTTCTGGAAGTGGACTTCTCCCTTAAGATTATTTACATTATAACATTTCATGGAACAACAAACCAAAACCGTTATATTTTAGTTATATATATCCTGCACACTGACAGAGACAATATAATGGAACAACAAGCTGAAGCTCTCTCTGTGCTAAAGCATTTATTTGTAAACTTTTGTCTACTCTGTGAGAACATGAAAGCCTCAAAACTTAAACTAAATACAAGGCAGTTTGAGTGTGTGTGAGAGAGAGATATAGAGAGATATCATAAAAGCATTTTGCATGCAGGTTGACAAGTTGACAAAAAGATTGAATCCAATATTTGGTGATAATATAGCATAACGACAGATTTATAAGCAATTGTTTGGAGTCAAAAGCATGACCGGGAACACCACAAGTGTGACAGGAATCCGAACACAACCAAGTTAAGTGACAGAGAAGACATTTATACTTGTTACAAATTATTTATATTTAAAAAAAATGCTGTTCTTTAACTTTGTATTCATCAAATAACCCTGAAAAAGTAAAAGCATCACAGTTTCCACAAAAATACGAAACAAAAACAGTTTTCAGTATTGATAATAATAAGAACCATTAGTAATAATTGATCACAAATAATAACTGATAATAATTAAGCAGCAAAACAGCATATTAGAATAATTTCCGAAGAGCCATGTGACACTTAAGACTGAAGCAATGATGCTGAATATTCAGCTTTAATCACAGAAATAATTTACATTTTAAAATAGCTTTAACAGATTAATATTTTTACTGTACTTATGGTCATACAGATTAAGTAAATTAATTATTTCAAACGTTTGACCATTAGTTTGTATATAAAATAATTCATGTGAAAGAGCAAATTATGTTTTTATTGTAGCCTAATGTCACTTTCCTAATCATGGCACTTGAAAGTGAAAGTCTTCAGATTTACAATGTTTTAGAGTGAGTTTGAGAATGATATATTAGGCTTATGTGTTTTTATTTTTTTAAACATGATCTTTTATCTTTTATTCATTTATCCTATGCTGTGATGAATAACGTAAATGGCATTAAAAATTTGAAAGGCCAGTAGTAGTTTGCATCCCTGAAAATGTATATCTGTCGTTTAACATTTGTTTTATATCGAAACAGTTAGGAAATATTGCTGAATTGTCTCTGAAGCTGCTTACATTGCCTTGCATTCAAGTGGCGCAGCTCAGCTCTGTGAACGGTAAGTCCCGCCTTCTACACTTTGATTGGCTATTTGCAACATTTTGACATTGACGAGCGCTTTTGAGCCGCTGCACTCAGCTGGAGCGCACAAAATTAATTTGACTGTTTGAACCAAGTGGGCCATTTGTCTGGGGCAATGGACGAATATGGGCTATGTACTTTTACTATAATTCACTCTTTATATACAGTGGGTACGGAAAGTATTCAGACCCCCTTAAATGTTTCACTCTTTGTTATATTGCAGCCATTTGCTAAACTCATTTAAGTTCATTTTTTTTCCTCATTAATGTACACACAGCACCCCATATTGACAGAAAAACACAGAATTGTTGACATTTTTGCAGATTTATTAAAAAATAAAAACTGAAATATCACATGGTCCTAAGTATTCAGACCCTTTGCTCAATATTTAGTAGAGGCACCCTTTTGATCTAATACAGCCATGAGTGTTTTTGGGAAAGATGCAACAAGTTTTTCACACCTGGATTTGGGGATCCTCTGCCATTCCTCCTTGCAGATCCTCTCCAGTTCTGTCAGGTTGGATGGTAAACGTTGGTGGACAGCCATTTTTAGGTCTCTCCAGAGATGCTCAATTGGGTTTAAGTCAGGGCTCTGGCTGGGCCATTCAAGAACAGTCACAGAGTTGTTGTGAAGCCACTCCTTCGTTATTTTAGCTGTGTGCGTAGTTTCATTGTCTTGCTGGAAGGTAAACCGTCGGCCCAGTCTGAGGTCCTGAGCACTCTGGAGAAGGTTTTAGTCCAGGATATCCCTGTACTTGGCCGCATTCATCTTTCCCTCGATTGCAACCAGTTGTTCTGTCCCTGCAGCTGAAAAACACCCCCACAGCATGATGCTGCCACCACCATGCTTCACTGTTGGGACTGTATTGGACAGGTGATGAGCAGTGCCTGGTTTTCTCCACACATACCGCTTAGAATTAAGGCCAAAAAGCTCTATCTTGGTTTCATCAAACCAGAGAATCTTATTTCTCACCATCTTGGAGTCCTTCGGGTGTTTTTTAGCAAACTCCATGTGGAGAGGCTTCCGTCGGGCCACTCTGCCATAAAGCCCCGACTGGTGGAGGGCTGCAGTGATGGTTGTCTTTCTACAACTTTCTCCCATCTCCCGACTACATCTCTAGAGCTCAGCCACAGTGATCTTTGGGTTCTTCTTTACCTCTCTCACCGAGGCTCTTCTCCCCCGATAGCTCAGTTTGCCCGGATGGCCAGCTGTAGGAAGGGTTCTGGTCGTCCCGAACGTCTTCCATTTAAGGATTTTGGAGGCCACTGTGCTCTTAGGAACCTTAAGTGCAGCAGAATTTTTTTGTAACCTTGGCCAGATCTGTGCCTTGCCACAATTCTGTCTCTGAGCTCTTCAGGCAGTTCCTTTGACCTCATGATTCTCATTTGCTCTGACATGCACTGTGAGCTGTAAGGTCTTATATAGACAGGTGTGTGGCTTTCCTAATCAAGTCCAGTCAGTATAATCAAACACAGTTGGACTCAAATGAAGGTGTAGAACCATCTCAAGGATGATCAGAAGAAATGGACAGTGCCTGAGTTAAATATATGAGTGTCACAGCAAAGGGTCTGAATACTTAGGACCATGCGATGTTTCAGTTTTTCTTTTTTAATAAATTTGCAAAAATGTCAACAATTTTGTGTTTTTCTGTCAATATGGGGTGCTGTGTGTACATTCATGAGGAAAAAAAATGAACTTAAATGATTTTAGCAAATGGCTGGAATATAACAAAGAGTGAAAAATTTAAGGGGGTCTGAATACTTTCCGTACCCACTGTATATTTACACAATAGGCCAGCCCACATTATACAGCGGCATTATATAAAATCTAATAAAAAGCATTTGCCAGAATTGCCAAACGACCAATCCGCCCATGTCCATGACTAAAAATGATCTAAATAATGACGATTTACTGTAGTGACTTATGTGCAGCACATACCTTACCTTCTCTTCACTGTGGTTTTCCTCCATTGGCCTCTTGTTCTTCATCTTGCCATGTTTAGTTTGCATCTTCCATCCCTCATCTCTCATCAGACTGGCTGAATGTGAGTTTCTAAGAGTCTTTTGGTCCACAGGATCTAATTCTACATCACTCCAGACCTAGAGCACATACACTTTAATGTATACATAGACATGTTTGGCATAAAAGTCCTGCCTTTTTATTACTTTAATCATTTGTTTTTACAATAAACATACATATACAGGGCTCAGCATTAACGTTTGTCCGCTTGTCCAGGACAAGTGGATTTTGTGAGGGGGCAAGTGAAAGAGAATTTTTCTTGCCTGACTGGACAAGTAACCTGATTAACACGTCAATAACAAACAATAACTAGGGCAGCACCACAGATTTGGTGAGCTCTGTTTTTTTATTACTTTAAGTGTAAACGGTGACTAATAACAGACGTACAGTATCAAGGTTGCATCAGATGAGGCTTGTGTGCAGCCCATCTGACTCATGGAAAAATCTACCTAGTTAATATTAACTGACATTTTAGACACATTGTTGACCATTTTTGCTAATGAAAATAGTTCTAAGCAAAGCCACAACAAAGAGCAGTGGTGAGTTGATTGTTTCAGAATGGATTACACTGACACAAAACAACAACGACAAAAACAAGTAACTTTTTTACTCAGACAAGTGAATGACTGATTTAGCTGTCCGAAGGACAAGCACATGTCAAGTCTTAATGTCGAGCCCTGATTAATAGCTACTTAACCAGAACAAATGTGACCCTGGACCACAAAACCAGTCAAAAGGGTAATTTTTTTAAACTGACATTTATACATCATCTGAAAGCTGAATAAATAGCTTTCCACTAATATATGGTTTGTTAAGATTGGACAATATTGGTTGAGATACAACTATTTGAAAATCTTGAATCTGAGGGTGCAAAAAAAAAATCAAAATACTGAGAAAATCGCCTTCAAAGTTGTCCAAATGAAGTTCTTATGCATATTACTAATCAAAAATTAAGTTTTACAATTTTTATGGTAGGAAATTTACAAAATATCTTCATGGAACATGATCTTTACTTGATATCCTAATGATTTTTGGCATTAAAAAAATTGATAATTTGGACCCTTACAGTGTATTGTTGTCTATTGCTACAAATAAACCTGTGCTACTTAAGACTGGTTTTGTGGTTCAGGGTCTCAAATCAGAAATCTGCCACCATGATGATTAATACACTGCACAACCTTTAAAATCTCAACAAACTGTAAAACGCTACGCTTACTGGCCATTGTACAACTAAATGACTGCGGATCTCGCACTACCAGTTATGACAATTATATAGATTTTTTAAATTTAATGTAAATTCTAAAACTATTCCAGGAGAAACCTTTTTAAAAATGTTGATTATTGTATTTTCTGAATGAAAGTTTGGTCAAAGATAATTTTTAAAATAGACATAAATACATATACATACTATTAGTCCATTTTTTTCCTGACCACACTAACATATATTGTTTTAAACAAGAACTTTATTATTTTCAGAAAAAAAACTTAATATCTCAAATAATATTGCTTCGAGTAAATATATCTTCATTTTATAATGTGTAGATACATTGCAAAAAAAAATTTTCCATTGCAAATATTGCAAAAATAAATAAATAAATCAAATAAATAAATAAAATAAAAAATAAATAAAATAAAATAAATCAGATGCATTTACTTAAAGGAGAAGTCCACTTCCAGAACAACAATTTACAAATAATTTACTCACCCCCTTGTCATCTATGTCTTTCTGTCTTCAGTCGTAAAGAAATTGTTTTTTTGAGGAAACATTTTTCTTCATATAATGGACTTGATTGGTGCCCCGATTTTGAACTTCCAAAATGTAGTTTAAATGCAGCTTCAAAAGACTCTAAATGATCCCAGCCGAGAAAGAAGGGCCTTATCTAGCGAAACGATCGATCAGTTTTTTTGAAAAATAGCACAAAAGCTCATGCAGCACAAGCTCTGGAATGTGCGTTCTTGAATGATTCGTTCATTTTGAACGGATCTTTAATGTGACTCAGAAAGAACGAGTTGTCTCGGGGGGGTGATTCGTTCAGTCACGCATGCGCAACATCCGATTAGGTTCTGTACTGGAATTAGTTCACCTGTTTCCAGTCTTCGGGTTTTTTGAGTCAAACCCGAAAACTTGTCAGAT
Source organism: Labeo rohita (assembly GCF_022985175.1). Lineage (NCBI taxonomy): Eukaryota > Metazoa > Chordata > Actinopteri > Cypriniformes > Cyprinidae > Labeo > Labeo rohita. The sequence continues at coordinate 25,789,923 of NC_066878.1, forward strand.
AAGAGGTGAGGTGAGCTAATAATAGACTAAAGACCCAGGTAAACAATGAATGAATCTTTTCTGTTTCTTATAGCATTATAGTTTTGTCTTGTTTGTAGTGTGCTCAACGTTTGTGTAAGCAGTAGATGTGTTCGGGAAGTAACACGTAACATTTGAATTATATTTTCCTAAAATGAACAAAATGACTCGAAAAAAAGTTTTGTTCATTTTGCTGAACGAGACTCAAAGGTCCGAGTCGGTAAAATGATCTGAACTTCCCATCACTACTACGAATCACGTCTAAGTTCATTGTCTGTGTACTCTGGCGCAAAAAGGTAAAGAATGGCGAAAATCTTATTTTCTCCTACAACTTCAGAATCGTCTGACATCGTTGTAGCTTTTTGTTCGTAAACAGCGTTTGACTTACTTGCACTTTCTTAGTCTTTGCGCGTTCGCTTTGTAAACACTGGGTCTGTAGTTCTGCGTGACCTTTCGACGTGATTCAATAGTACGTATCGTCATGAAAGCGCATCCCAGAGCCTGTGCTACATGAGCTTTTGTGCTTAAAAAGTAAACAAATTTTTATTTTTCGAAAAAAATGACTGATCGTTTCGCTAGATAAGACCCTTCTTCCTCGGATGGGATCATTTAGAGCCTTTGAAGCTGCATTTAAACTACATTTTGGAAGTTCAAAATCAGAGCACCAATGAAGTCCATTATATGGAGAAAAATCCTGAAATGTTTTCCTCAACAACCACAATTTCTTTACGACTGAAGACAGAAAGACATGATCATCTTGGATGACAAGGGGGTGAGTAAATTATTTGTAAATTGTTGTTCTGGAAGTGGACTTCTCCTTTAAAATGCAAAAACATCACAATGAAGGGTAGGAACAAACAGACTTAATTCAAAGACAAAAATAAGATGTTTCTTGTTTCAAGCATAAACACATTTAAATTAAATCATATCTATTTTTAAAATAATGACAATAATTAACTCCTTGATTTAGTACTGGGTTCTCATTATAAATACACCATCAGTCAAAAGTTTTTGAACAGTATGTCTCTTAAAGAAGACTCTTCTGCTCACCAAGCCTGCATTTATTTGATCTAAAGTACAGCAAAAACAGTAAAATTTGGATATATTTTTACTATTTAAAATAACGGTTTTCTATTTGAATATATTTTAAAATGCAATTTATTGCTGTGATGCGCAGCTGAATTTTCAGCATCATTACTCCAGTCTTCAGTGTCACGTGATCCTTCAGAAATCAGTCTAATATGCTGAGTTGCTGCTCAAGAAACATTTATTATTATTATTATTATTATTATTATTATTACTACGTTGAAAACAGGTAAGTTTCTTTGATGAATAGAAAGTTCAGAAGAACAGAATTTGTCTGCAATAGAAATCTTTTGTAATATTATAAATGTCTTTATCATCACTTTTGATCAATTTAAAGCATCCTTGCTAAATAGAAGTATAAATTTTGACTGGTAGTGTACATTATATTGTGCAGTCGGCATTCTTAATAATGTGGTCATGCTTGAACTAAATGATAAAACATTTCTATTATTCAGTCTCCTCTTGGTAAAATACTAACCGTGTCTGCAGTGGACATAGAGGAGACGCGCTGGAACTTGACCTTTGACCCTGATGACTGTCGGCTGAGCATGGGCTCCTTGAAGGACGACTCGCTGTTGGATACCGAGATGCAGTCTTTACGTGTCGACTGGGACAGAAAATGCAGACACGGCACCTTCTCAGCCAGTGTGTCTCTGTGAATCACAATCACAAATATACACTGCGTCTCACGTCGTCGCAGTATTGTTTGGTTCGGCTGCAAAGACAACTGCACTTGAACGAACCTGTACTTGGAGCGTATGATGGCGTAGATGAAGGGATTGTATATGGCTGATGCTTTGGCAATCACTGCAGGAACTGCCTTGGAATACGGCGTGAGAACGTGACTGTACCTGGAAAACGAGTAATAACACAACCAATGCACATCTTCAGCTCTAGACGTAGCACATCCTTTGCTGCACAGAAACTCATGCTGGGCTTTTCTTCAACCATCATTTGCAAGGAAATATTGCCTGTAACATTTACAGTCCTGGTGTGCATCAAAACCTATTTACTGATATATGAATTTGAAAAAAGATGATTGTCTTGTTTAGTATTTGTTTTTTCAGCGTAAATATGCATAAATCAAGATACATTTACCTGAGAGGCAAAATAACTTGAAACATAAAAAGTCTTGCTGTCTTTTTTGTTTTAAAGGTAAAGAAAAAAAAGCTTTTATTGAGGTAAGTAAAACAATCCTGCTTTTTACCTGAGATGCTACATTTGCCTGAGATGCAAAATGACTTAAGATATTAGATCTTAAAAAAAAAAAAAAAAAAATAAAAAATAAAAAAGTAATTTTAATACAATGAAATGAAATGAAATAAAATAAAATAAATGAAGTGAGCTTATGATTAAAGCCTGAAAAACTGTTTGTCAGTGGAGGCTGATAGGGAAGATGAAAAAAGATGTTTTTCTTGTTTTAAGCATGAACTTGAGTTTTTTCTTCTGAAAAACAAAACAAAACAAAACAAAAAACAAAAAAAACAAACAAAAAAAAAAAAAAAAAAAAACTAAAGCTAAAACAAACAAACAAACAAACAAACAAAAAAACCCCACTTCATATCTTGTGGAAAATTGCTTCTTAGGTAAATATATCTTATAATGTTCCAATTTTATTATTTTATAGTGTGCAGATACATTGCAAAAAGTTTTCCAAAATTATTTTTCCATTGCAAGATGCATTTACTTGAAATGCAAAATGTAGACAAAAACACTTAATATCTTGAGTAATATTGCTTTTCAAGTAACTATATTTTTATTTTATTATTTGTAGATATATTGCAAAACATTTTAGAAAATAATTTTTTTATATAAATATTGCAAAATAAATATTTTTCCAAAATATTTTTTCCATTGCAAATATATATAAAAAAAGATGCATTTACTTAAAATGCAACATGTAAAAAATCATCCAAAAAAGCACAAAACAATATGCACTTACTTGAAATACAAAATGATGTTTAAAAAATTATGTGAGCTTAAAAACAAGAAAATACCTGTCAACAGAGTAAGACAAACCGACTTCATTTAAAGAAAAAAATAAGCTTTTTCTTGTTTTAAACATAAACACACTTAAATTCAATTTCTCAGAAAGCAACTTAATATCTCAAGTCATTTTGCTTCTCAAGTAAATGAATCTTGATTTAATAATATTTAGATATCTGTTCTAAAAAAACAGTTATTGTGTATTTGTACTGAAAAACAAGACAAAACACTAAATATGAAAATTATTTTTTCGTACTAGGAACCAAAACAAAAATTCTAAGATTTTCATAGACTAAATATAGCAGAAGAGTGTTTGTGAGCACTCAGGAAAAGCCGGTGACCTCTGCAGTGGCTGTTTACGTGACACGGAAGTGACCTAGAGGTGTTGTTAGCTGAGCGGAAAGAATCACATGCCCGATTATTCCTATCCTCCAGCAGACTGAACTCTAACGCTAACGCAGAGGTGTTAGCATCATGCTGGCTCGCCCCACACGGCCCGCATCGCCTCAGTGAACCCAGCAGCCCTTAATTCAACTGATAAACACTGCCTTTTGCAGTGGACAGTACTTCTATAAAAGGACGTCTCTTTACCCTGGAATTCTGAGAGAGTCTTAAATCTTCTGCGTGGTTAGACTTTGAATCTACTTTGGGAGAAACTGTCAGAATGAGAGTCCAAACAGCTGACAAAAACATCACAATAATCCACACCACTCCAGTCCATCAGTTAACAGCTTGAGAAGACAAAGGATGAAACAAATCCATCATTAAGGCAATTTTTACTAAAATATCTATAATACTTGTGGATTATTGTGATGTTTTCCCAGCGGTTGGGGACTCATTCTGCGGCGCCCATTCACATCCATTGGTGAGCAAGGGATAGCTAGGTAAAGTTTGTCAAACCAAACTTTAGATTGGCTTGAGAAAGCTTAGCCTGAAAGTTTAAAGCAGCTGTAAAAGCTTGAAGTTTTAAACTTTATATAGATAGATTAGATGATTAGTATGTTGTTAGCATGTTTAACATGTTACTGGCATAATGCTAGCATGTTTCTACCATGACCAGCAAGTTACTACATGTCGTTAACATGAGTAGCATGTTACTTGCATGTTGCTAACTTGTTTCTAGCATGACTGACATGTTACTAGCATGATTAGTATGCTGCTAGTATGTTTCTGGCATGGTTAGCAAGTTACTAGCATGTTTCTAGTGTTTCTAGCATGATTAGCATGTTTTAGCATGACTAGCATGTTGCTAATCTGTTTCTAGCATGAATAGCATGATTTGCATGTTATTAGCATGTTGCTAGCTTGTTTCTAACATGATTAACATGTCACATGACATGTTTTAACATGCAAGTTACTAGCTTGTTTTTAGCATGAATAGCATGTTATTAGCATGTTGCTAGCATGTTTCAACATGATTAACATGTCACTAGCATGTTGCTATGTTTCATGATTTTCTAACATGATTAGCATGTTTCTAACAAGATCAACATGTCACTAGCATGATTAGTATGTTTTTAGCATGTTGCTAGTATGTTTCTAGCATGATTAGCATGTTGCTAATCTGTTTCTAGCATGATTAGCATGTTTCTAATGACAAGCATGTTGCTAATCTGTTTCTTGCATGATTAACATGTTTCTAGTATGATTTGCATGTTACTAGCACATTGTTAATCTGTTTCTAACATTATTAGCATGTTAATAGCATGATTAAAATATTACTAGCATGTTCATGACATGTTTTAACATGACTAGCAAGTTACTAGCTTGTTTTTAGCATGAATAGCATGTTATTAGCATGTTGCTAGCTTGTTTCTAACATGATTAACATGTCACTAGCATAATTAACATGCTGCTAGCATGTTTCCAGCATGATTAGCAAGTTACTAGCATGTTGCTAGTCTTTTTCTAACATGATTAGCATGTTTCTAACAAGATCAACATGCCACTACCATTAGTATGTTTTAGCATGTTGCTAGCATGTTGCTAGCATGTTTCTAATATGACAAGCATGTTGCTAATCTGTTTCTTGCATGATTAGCATGTTTCTAGCTTGATTTGCATGTTATTAGCATGTTGTTAGCTTGTTTCTAACATTATTAACATGTTGATAACATGATTAGCATATTACTAGCATGTTCATGACATGTTTTAACATGATTAACAAGTTACTAGCTTGTTTTTAGCATGAATAACATGATTAGCATGTTTCTAACAAGATCAACGTCACTAACATGTCACTAGCATGATTAGTATGTTTTTAGCATGTTTCCAGCATGATTAGCAAGTTACTAGCATGTTACCAGTCTTTTCTAACATGACAAACATGTTTTAACAAGATGTCACTAACTGTTTCTAGCATGATTAGCACATTTCTAGCATGTTTCCAGCATGATTAACAAGTTACTAGCATGTTACTATTCCATTTCTAGTGTGATTAGCATGTTTCTAGTATGATTTGCATGTTACTAACATGTTAGTCAGTTTCTAACATTATTAGCATGTTGTTATCATGATTAGCATGTTACTAGCATGTTACTAACTTGTTTTTAACATGATTAGCATGTTACTAGCATGTTGCTAGCTTGTTTCTAACATGATTAACATATTACTAGCATAATTAGCATGCTGCTAGCATGTTTCCAGCATGATTAGCATGTTACTAGCATGTTGCTAGTCTGTTTCTAGCATTATTAACGTGTTTTTAACATGACTAGCATGTGGCTAATCTGTTTCTAGCATGTTATTAACATGTTTTAACATGATTAGCAAGTTACTAGCATGTTGCTAGTCTGTTTTTTACATGATTAGCATATTTCTAGCATGATCAACATGTCACTTGCATGATTAGCATGTCACTAGCGTGTTGCTAGTCTGTTTCTAGCATGATTACCAAGTTACTAGCACATTGCTAGCATGTTTCTAACATGATTAGCATGTTACTAGCATGTTGATAACATGTTTTAGCATGACTAACAAGTAACATGTTGCTAGCATGTTTCTAACATGATTAGCATGTTATTAGCATGTTGATAACATGTTTTAGCACGACTAACAAGTTACTAACATGTTGCTAGCATGTTTCTAACATGACAAGCAAATTACTAGCATGCATTCAGGCCAGCCAAATAATACCTACGGATCTGCCTTTAGTTCTGTGTACTATGCATTGAAAAACAATTAACCAGTTGCCAAACCGATGACACAAAGTCATTTCAAGCAGATGGCACTGATAGTTACCCTGCCCAGGCGATAAGAGTGACGCAGGCGTAAGGAGACCAGGACAGCACGAACACGATGATGACCACAAACGCGATCTTCGCCAGCTTCCACTCTGTCTTGATGGACTGCTGCTGGATGAGCGCCGTCTTCCTCACGTGACTGCCCAGCTTCTCCACATCTCTGAACATACAGGAAGATGGATGATGGGACTGTGACAATATTGTTTTAAAATTCGCAAATTTATATAATGTTAATTTACTGTATATAAATGACAATGTACATTTAATTTCTATAATGTAAATGAATACAAATAATGATAATACTGATAATAATAATCACATGAAATTAAATTAACATTAATTGAAATAAAATAAAATTTAACAAAACTTTTATTTCAGCTAGTTGCCAAGGTAAAGTTTTTCATTTTCATTTAAACTGAAGTGCTAAAAAAAGGAAATAAAACTAAAACATAAAATAAAAACTATAGACTATAGAAAATGACAAAAACACAAAACAAAATGATTAAATGAAAATTAACGTGAACTAAAATGAAATAAAATAAAACAAACATAACTTATTTTTAAGATCACAAACTCATTTTCGATTAAGTTGAAGTAAACTAAATAAACCAAAAAACCTATATAGACTTTTTTTTTTAAGACTAGAACTAATAAAATGACAAAAACACAAAACAAAATTACTAACATTTTAAGCAAAATTTAAATGAAAAGAGAAAATATTAAAAATAAACTCTAATACAAAATATTAACAATAACTATACTATTAAATCAATCAATAAAATCAATAAAATAAATTAAAATAAAACTTATTTTATTTTCATCTATTGCCAAGACAAATTTTCTCACTTCCATGAAGAGGAAGTATTAAAATAACTAAAACTAAATAAAACTAAAACAAAAACTATAAAAACTATATAAACTATATAAAAAAAAAAAAAAAAAAAAATTACTAACGTTTTATGTAAAATTAAAATGAAAAGAAAAAATATTAATAAGTAGAAAATATTAACAATAACTGTAATATTATATAAATAATTCTTAATTTACAGTGGTTACAGAAACTACTGTAACTACAATATTCTATTCTATACTCTATTCAATATTCTTAAAGCCATTTATCAAATGTTAAATATAGTCTGAAAAAATGATTAATAAATCTGAAAAAGTGTGAAATTTTGACATGGAAAATAATAAGTTGAAATTAAATTAACATTAACCGAAATAAAATAAAACAAAAATTTTATTTTAGCTAGTTACCAAAGCAATCCCCCCCCCTTTAAAAAAAAAAAAAAAAAAAAAAAAAAAAAAAGTACTAAAATAACTAAAACTAAATAAAACAAAAACTACACTACCAGTCAAAAGTTTCTGAACAGTAATATTTTTAATGTTTTTTAAAGATGTCTATTCTGCTCACCAAACCTGCATTTAAAGTATAGCAAAAACAGTAAAATTTTGAAATATTTTTACTATTTAAAATGGAATAATTATTGAGAGAGTGTCAGAATTTAAGTTTTTAGGAGTATTCATTGATGAAAAATTTAAATGGAAGTCACACATAGCTTATGTAAGAAATAAAATTTGTAAAAATATTGCTGTTTTGAGTAAAGTAAAGTTTATGTTAAATTATAAGGCAATGAGAATCCTATATTGTTCGTTTATTTTGCCATATTTGATGTATTGTTTGGAGGTATGGGGTAATTCATATTTTACTAATTTAATGCCCTTATTTATTTTGCAAAAAAGGGCCATAAGAATAATTAATAGAGTTGCTCCAAGAGAACATACCACAAGATTGTTTTTGAGGTCAGGACTACTCAAATTGAGGGATTTGGTCTCTTTGCAAACTTTATTAGTAGTTTATAAAGCAAAATATTGTATGTTACCGGATGGATTGCAAACCCTTTTTACTGTGAATAGTGAGACAAGTAGAAGAAATAATGATTTTAAACAACCTTTTGCTGGAAATACTCTCAAACAAATGTGTGTCTCAGTTTCTGGTGTGAAAAGATGGAATTTATTGGAAAATGATCTAAAATGTTGTTCAGATATTTTTCGATTTAAATATAAGTATAAACAGAAGATATTTCAGTTGTATAGAGATGAGGGTTAATGTTGTTTTTGTTGTTGTTTTTCTTTTCTTTTTATCTTTTTTTCTTTGTTGTCAGAATTATTATTATTGTAAAATTGTTGTTTTTGTTTGTTTAACGTTGTGTAAGTTAATTAATAATATTGGAAGGATTTTTCCTTTTCTCTTCATGTCTGTGAGGTCATCTAATTTAATTTGTAAATTTTATAATACTAGAATGGGGTAGGAGTTTATAAGATTTTTTTCTTTATCCTACTCCTGTTCTTTTTGTCATGGATTGTATTTTTGGTTGTGTTGTTGGATTGTTGTGGTATTTTGTGTTGTATGACCATGAAAAGAGAATAAATAAATGAAATGAAAAAAAAAAAAATAAAAAAAAAAATAACTGCTTTCTACTCAAATATATTTTAAAATGTGATTTATTTCTGTGATTTCAAAGCCGAATTTTTTAGCATCATTACTCCAGTCACATGATCCTTCAGAAATCATTCTAACATTCTGATTTGCTGCTCAAAAAACATTTATTATTATGGTGTTGAAAACAGGTGAGTAGAATTTTTTTAAGGTTCTTTGATGAATATAAAGCTCAGAAGAACAGTATTTATCTGTAATAGAAATCTTTTGTAACATTGTAAATGTCTTTACCATCACGTTTAATCAATTTAAAGCACGCTTGCAAAATAAAAGTTTTAATTTAAAAATTTCTTTACCAAAAAAAAAAAAAATTATACTGACTCTAAGCTTATAAATGTAAAAATATATGAATATGAAAACCTGTATAAAAGTCTGAATCACACTGTACCTGCTTGTGCTACGAATAGCGAGGAACATAAAGAAGTAGCAGTAAGAGATGATTCCAAGAGGGATGAAGAACACAAAGCAGCAGAGCATCAAGGTGTAGCTCTTGTTGGCCGGCGTGGACGTCACATAGTCCCATGTGCAGGACGTCATGAGGCCTTCTGGGATGTAAGAACCTGTCCAACCAAAAACAGAATCGAGAAACTCAAAAAAACATCGCCGTCTCATCCAAAAACAAAGGGAAAGACTTTGCACTTACTCCATCCCATAAGTGGGGCCAGACTCCAGGCCAGAGAGTAGATCCACACCAGGAGGATGATAATGAGCGTCCGCCGTCCGGACGTCCAGCGGATCGCCTGCAGGGGCTTGGTGATCACGACGTAGCGGTCGATGGAAATGGCCAGAAGGTTGATCATGGATGTGATTCCGAACAGAGCGCCACAGAAGGCGTACATCTTACAACCTGCGTGGAGAAGCAGACGCGTGATACAGAAACAGATCGCAAGTAAGCGTCTGGATGGGGAGAAAGGAGAAAGTAGGTACCCATTTCACCAAACACCCATTCCTTGTACATGCAGTTGACGAAGAAGATGGGCGATTGAGTGATGGCCATGAGGAAGTCGCTCACTGCCAGATTCATGATGAAGTAGTTCGGAGGCGTCCGGAGCTTCTTGTTACTGAAACATAAAATTCATTTTTATAATCAGCTATGGTTCCACTTACAAATGCTTGCAGTAAAAGTGAAGCAAAAGCATGGTATTTATGGCCATTTCCTCAATATATTAATCTCATATTTGATCCTTCAGGCTTTTATGGCTCCTCTAGTCTGATATAGTGAGACAGCTCAGTTTTGTTCACAGACTCAAACTGAGCACAGATATGCAATTTGGTGCAACTTGTTGAAATCTTATTGAAATTACTACTACTTCTGTATCTCTTCCTAGGCTTCTAAAGCTACAACCACCAAACTTGGCCCAGATCTTCAGACTGGTCTGACTCGGGTTGCTCTATCTTTTCTAACTGATCCTGCTTACGGTTTTCGTAAACCAGACTATCAAACTACAAAAAATCCTGTACATTGACAGAATGTTCAAATGAGCCAAGACTATTCAAACTCCAGCTCCAACTATTAAAACTCCCAGAATCCCTTGAGACTAAATCAAGCTTCCCTTCTCTTTACAATTTCCACTCAGATATTTCCAATATTTCTAATCTATCTAGCTATCTAAATCAACTTGCTAATCATGCTAGAAACATACTGACAACATGCTAGTAACTTGTTAATCATGCTAACAACATACTAGCATGTTAAAAACATGCTAGTAACATGATAATCATGCTAGGAACATGCTAATAATGCTAGAAACATGCTAGTAACATGCTAATCATTCTAGAAACATACTAACAACATGCTAGTAACTTGTTAATCATGCTAACAACATACTAGCATGCTAGTAACATGCGAACAACATGCTAGTAACACGCTAATCATGCTAGAAACATTCTAACAACATGCTAGTAACTTGTTGATCATGCTAACAACATGCTAGCAACATGCTAATCATGCTAACAACATGCTAGTAACTTGCTAATCATGTTTACAACATACTAGAAACATGCTAGTAACTTGCTAATCATGCTAACAACATGCTAATCATGCAAGAAACACACTAACAACATGCTGTTAAAAACATGCTAGTAACATGATAATCATGCTAGAAACATGCTAGTAACATACTAGTAACTTGTTAATCATGCTAACAACATACTAGCATGTTAAAAACATGCTACTAACATAATTATGCTAGGAACATGCTAATCATGCTAGTAACATGCTAATCATTCTAGAAACACTAACAACATGCTAGTAACTTGTTAATCACGCTAACAGCATACTAGAATGTTAGAAACATGTTGGTAACATGATAATCATGCTAGGAACATGCTAGTAGCATGCTAATCATGATAGAAACATGCCAGTAACATACTAATCATGCTAAAAAATGCTAACAACATGTAGTAACTTGTTAATCATTCTAACAACATACTAACATGTTAGAAAGATGCTAGTAACATGATAATCATGCTAGGAACATGCTAACAACATGTTAGTAACTTGCTAATCACATTAACAACATGCTAGTAATGCGTTAATAATGCTAAAAACATTCTAACAAAATGCTTGTAACAACATGATAATCATGCTACTGACTTGGTAATCATGCTAACAATGTGCTAGTAACATGCTAATCATGCTAATATTTTACTAGCATTCTAACAACATGCTAGTAACTTGCTATTAATGCTAACAACATGCTAGTAACTTGCTATTAATGCTAAATACATGATAACAGCATGCACATAACTTGTTAATCATGCTAACAACATGCTAGTAACATGCTAATCATACTAGAAATCATGCTAACAACATACTAGCAACTTGCTAACCATGCTAACATCATATTATAAACATGCTAATCACATTAGAAACATGCTAATAATTTGATAATCATGCTAACATGCTAGTAGCATGCTAATCATACTAGAAATCATGCTAACAACATACTTGCTAATAACAACTTGCTAATCATGCTAACGACATGCTAGTAATACCCTAGCAACCACCCTGAGTACCCCAGCAACCAGATAGCAACCACCCCAGGTACCCTAGCAACCACATGGCAACATCCTACCAACCACATAGAATCTTTCAATGCACCTCTAATATTTCTAATCTAATCTAATATTTCTTATCTATCTATCTATCTATCTATCTTCAAACTTCTGGCTTTTAAAACTTTGTGGACTTGACAAACTTTATCTAGTTATATGACGAAATTCTGATGCTTGTTTTGTAATTCAATGAGATCTTTATAACAGTACAGCAGATACTGACATAAAATGATCTAAATATCAGTGGTCACTCTATATCTCCAACAATATGTCTTAGTAAGATGAGATTGAAATGACCCAAACATATAATGCAATGCAATCCAAAAATGATTGAGAGTTGAACAAATAAACGTTACTCAAAAGATGCGAGATGTTTTGGAGGCTTGTGAAGATCATTCCTCCACTGAGAAAACAGTGAAAGTAAAGCTTCTGGAAACAAACGTTCCTCAAAAGATCCTGATGATCATATTTGAGACTCACTGATTCTTCTAAAAAATGATTCATGGAGAATCAAGTAAGGCCAAGCTGCTTTTTCATCTGGAAATATGATTACAGTGCTAGAAACTTCTACATGCTTTGATGGTGTTAAATAGTTTCATTGATTCAACACGTGGCATCTGAGATGATTCATCACACAACAATCATTGTGATTGCACATCATCCCATTAATCCAACAGTCACACAATTTCCTCTAATTGAAAGTCGTCCATCATCACCTGCTGAAACCCCTCGTCCCCCGTTCATCAAGCATTAGAGCCTGCAGGAGACATCAGCACTTCACGGGAACAACACAGCCTTTCCTAGAAAGCTCCCAGCTGACAGACGACCTCCAGAGAGAGGTTGCAGCTTACTTCACGAGGAGGAGTTTGAGTGATTCTCAGTCAGGGGGAAAATCCACACGTACAGTACATTGAGAGTCTCTTAATGCTGCTGTTGCATCTCAGTTATTAGGTAACACTGGACATAGAGATGGATTCTGCCTTTGTGTTGCATATATTGGACAATGTTAAAGGAATAGTTCAGACAAATACCCAAGATTTAGGCGAGTTTGTTTCATCAGATTTGGAGAAATGCAGCATTACATCACTTGTTCACCAATGGATGTGAATGGATGCCATCAGAAAGAGAGTCCAAACAGCTGATAAAAACACCACAATAATCCACAAGTAATCCACACCACTCCAGTCCATCAATTAACATCTTAAGACAAAAGATTAAACAAATCCATCAAGACATATGAGACTAAAATACGAGTCCATAATCTGGAGAGGAGAGAAATCTGCGCAGATCAAGCACCGTTTACAAGCTAAAACAGTCCAAAACAGCTTCAAACAAATATGTGGCTGGATTTTGATGTGAGAGACAATAGAGATGGACTTTTTCCACTAGAGGAAGCATTATTTTGGCTAGTAAACAGTAGGTTTTGGCTTGTAAACAGTGCTTGATCTGTGCATATTTCTCTCCTGATTCAGACCAGACAACTTTTTCACTGGAGGAAGTGTTATTATTTATTATAGACTTGTAGTTTAGTTTAAAACGTCTTAAAGGAGAAGTCCACTTCAAGAACAACAATTTACAAATAGTTTACTCACCCCCTTGTCATCCAAGATGTTAATGTCTTTCTGTCTTCAGTCGTGAAAAAAATTATGGTTTTTGAGGAAAACATTTCAGGATTTTTCTCCATATAATGGACTTCATTGGTGCCCCGATTTTGAACTTCCAAAATGAACGAATGACTCGAACCCAAAAACTCGTCAGATAAGAGGTGAGGTGAGCTAATCATAGACTAAAGACCCAGTAAACAATGAATGAATCTTTTCTGTTTCTTATAGCATTATAGTTTTGTCTTGTTTGTTAGTGTTACAAACGTTTGTGATCACACTACATGATGTAGATGTGTTCGGGAAGTAACATGTAACATTTGAATTATATTTTCCTAAAATGAACAAAATGACTCGAAAAAAGTTTTGTTCATTTTGCTGAACGAGACTCAAAGGTCCGAGTCGGTAAAATGATCTGAACTTCCCATCACTACTACGAATCACATGTAAGTTCATCGTCTGTGTGCCGAGAATGACAATAAAATCCATGTTATTTTCTCCTACAACTTAAGAGGAGGACATTGTCGTACCTTTTTGTTTGTAAACAGTGTTTATAAACTTACTTGCACTTTCTTAGTCTTTGCATGTTCGCTTGGTAAAAAATGGGTCTGTAGTTCCGCGTGACCTTTCGACGTGATTCAATAGTACGTAGCATCGTGAACGCGCATCCCAGAGCCTGTGCTACACAAGCTTTTATGGTTAAAAAGTATTCAAATTTTTATTTTTCAAAAAAACTGACCGATCGTTTCACTAGATAAGACCCTTCTTCCTCAACTGGCATCATTTAGAGCCTTTGAAGCTGCATTTAAACTACATTTTGGAAGTTCAAAATCGGGGCGCCAATGAAGTCCATTATATGGAGAAAAATCCTAAAATGTTGTCCTCAAAAACCATAATTTCTTCATGACTGAAGACAGAAAGACATGAACATTTTGGATGACAAGGGGGTGAGCAAATTATTTGTGATTTGTTGTTCTGGAAGTTCTCCTTTAATGGTGGGTTTGCTGCTTTTGTCTTCTCAAGATGTTAACTGATGGACTGGAGTGGTGTGGATTACTTGTGTGATGTTTTTATCAGCTGGTTGGACTCTCATTCTAACGGCACCTATTCACATCCATTGGTGGGCAAGTGACGGGATGACACAGTTCTCCAAATCTGATGAAGAGGCAAACTCATCTACATCTTGGATGGCCTGATGGTGAGTACATTTGCAGCAAATTTTCTTTTTTTGGCTGAATTGTTGCTCTAATATGCAGATGCATGAACTGAGATACCCAGAATGTAAATAAACCTTATCCTTATTCAAAGCTGACAAATGACTACTGACTAGAATTACTATTTTATTATGAAGCATTCATCAAATCTAAAGAAATAAAGCTGTCTTCTGATGGAAGTAAATTTGATAGAAAATGCATAGCATAAGCATACACTTAATGCATGTCTAAGCACATTTAATAAATTCTGTCCACCACAGCCAAGTTAATGGAGATGAGTGCTATAAATGAGAAAGCGTTTTAAAGAGGTCAGGCATTGATTCCTGTGATGAGGCCGTCAGTGGCTTTTGTTTCTGTCTCCTGTCAATGACCATTGAGAAACTGATGGTTTGTTGTCCACTTCCACATGATCATCCTTCACCCCTAGACTCCCAAACCCTACATGCCCGCATGTGCATCTCATTTATTATGGTCAAAAATATTTTGCTTTGTTTACAGTCAGTGTGCAACATGTTACATCATTGCATAGCTTCATTTCATTACATTATACAATTACACTGTTTGCGGACCAATGCAGACAGCATCTTCTACAAGTCATAACTTTGGGGGGAGAAAAAAAATAAAAAATGCATTAGGAAGCAAACTAGTCTGGTCAACGCTAGTGAATGCTAGATAGAAATACAAATATTTACTTTATTTTAAAATATTACAATAAGGTCTAATTTGTTAACATAGTTATTGCAGTATCTAACATAAAATTACAATGGTCACTATATTGTTTTTTAAAAGCATATATTAATATTGGTTAATGTTAATTACTGTTTGTTAACTTTAAAAATCAGTAACACTTTACAGTAAGATCTCAATTGTTATCATTAATTAATGCATTACCACAATGCATCAATATTTTAAAGCTTTCATTAATATTAGATAATGCTAAATTAATAGAAATATGATTGTTTACGACTTACATTGTCTGACTATAACAATAGTGTCTGAATGTTCATAAAGACAGTCACTTACTTAGGTCCTGAATGAATCAGCTGTTCAAACGAATCAATTGAATGATTCAGTGATGTACTCAGTGACTTGCCTCCACCTGCTGGTAGTTTTAATTTGTTTTATTTTTAAAGTATTATTTCAGTTATTTAACTTATTTCAATCCATCAGTCAATATTTCTGTTTTTCAAAATGTAATAAATACATTAATCTAACATTGTTATGAATTATGAATATAAACATATATGCACGTCATTACGAATATATAAAGCATCCGCGTCACCACTGAGCTTCATTCATTTCTGTAAATATACCTACATGCCACTTTTGTGTTTTTCTGTGCCACCTCTGTAGTGCAAATAAATTTTGTTAATAATGATTTCTTTTAATTGGTAAAAAAAAAAAAAAATTGTACGTATACATACACATTTTTGAATTTGACATAAAAGAAGACATACATCTAGTAAAGTAATAGTATTTCAAAGGTTTAAAAAAATGTCCCTCTAAATCACTTAATCCATTTATTTGACACAAACTGCCTGCCCTCACTGTTAAGTACCTAAAGATTCTGTATAGGGGAGCGCAGGGCACAACCTCTTTATGAATCTCTCAGTTTGTGTAAATCCATGTGGGGTTCAGAGTATAATTTTTTTTTGTTATTTTCACACTCGTCTAGTACAAATATGTTGCTTTGTTTTATAATTACAGTGTGTATGTTTTTTGTTATTTACCTCAAAAGAAAGGAAGTGAAAAGTGACAACACAGAGACGTAAACGGGCCAAAATGCTTTACATTTCTTGAAATAATAATTTCTCAACATTAAACATCGATTGTCAGTCTTTATTCACCAGTTTCTTGTGGTTTCTTTTTAAAATCCATAAAAGTAAATAATGAAAACTGCATTGCTAATGTCGTAGACAAGCATAGTTTAATAATAGTGGGGCAGATTGTAACGCAGTGTCTCAGCGCGACTGGAATATAAAACTGGTTAGTGTCTTCTGATGGTTTGTCAAGCATTAATAAACTACACTGTAAAAAATAAAAAAACAATTTGTTGAGTCAGCTTAAAATAATTTGTTACCCTGCTGCCTTAAAATTTTAAGTTTAGTCAACTTGAAATGTTAAGTTGTACTAAGTAACAACTTGGATATTTGTGTTTGCTAAACTTAACAGATGGGTAAGTAACCCAGCTGCCTTAAAATTTTACGTCGATTCAACTCAAATATCAAAGTTGTCACTGTAAAATGTAACATTTCAAGTTGAATAAACTTTTTTTGAGTTGAGTGAACTTAAAGTTTTAAGGCAGCCGGGTTACAAATTATTTTAAGTTGACTCAACAAATTGTTTTTTACAGTGTATCTAAACTGATAAATAAAAGATTGGAGATTAAAATAATAGCAGATTTGTCTCATTTTGAATGAATACTAAAAACTGAGATGAGAAACTTAATTCAGCCAGAAATTTACTTTTACTATGGTAAAATAAATATTCATCAATATCATTTTGGCGCACCTTTTTCTCTGTATAGTGTTGCTGTGGCAACTAGTGAACGCCATAAATTTGGTTATGCTAGCGTGTGTGGAAATATTTAAACCACGCGTCTTACAACTAACCCCGTGTTAGGCTGTGCCCTGCTCACCCCTATTTGACAGGAATTGCTGACAAGTAGGTATCTGCAATTACTTTATATGAATAGAAAATTTATTTGACAGAAGCTGCCTGTGATTGCTGGCATGTATCTATAGTTAATGTTTATAAACATAAAATGTATTTGACACCAAGCCCCGGCGATCGCAGACGGGTATCTGAACTTACTTTATATGAACAGAAAATCATTTGATTGACATCGGAACTTTGTCGCTTGAATCACAAATCATTTGATTCACATCGGAACTTCAGCCCGCGAATCATTTGATTCACACCGGAACTTCGGATCGCGAATCAGTTGATTGACGTCGGAACTTTGCAATAGGGTCTGGCTGCAGACATGCACATGCACTCTCAGACACCTGCACTTCCGCAAGTGATGTAATTTGCAGTCTATTTTATTTTTTACTTTATTTTATATATTTATTATTTTTTATTCGAATCTCTCAACATTGCAGTCGATTTTATTTTTACTTGATTTTATTTTTTTTTTTTTTTAATTGAATCTTTTAACATTTTACAACAGTAGCCAGGTGGTGAAGACAAGAAAAAATAAACTAAATTACAATGCCACTCGCAATCGCCACCTGCACTCTCAGCTACCTGCGATGTCACTTGCAATCCACACAAATCGTGCGTGTTGCCAGTGGAGACAATAAGCTGTGTTGGTTAAACGATTAAAACTAATTTAGCATAATATACAGGGTCCTGCAAGTCATCTGTAGGAGATAAAAACAAGACCTGCAAATCCGTGGCCACAGAACAGCAGAATATGAACGAATATGAATATGAGGGAGAATATGAAGTCTCTGGTTAAGTGTTTTCCTCCCATAGAAAACCATTAACACTTAATATGGCTCAATGTATTAATGTGGCATAATGTGGCATAACAGATTAAGATGATAAAGACTAAACTCAATATGCTCCTATTCATTATTAAAACAACTACACACAAGCAGGTGAGCCCAGAATAAACGCAACACCGCGTATATTAGCATTTTCCCATAAAGAATAATCTCTACAGCTGTTTTATATCATTGTCTTTTGTTTATGTTGACTTTCTATGGGAGGAAAACGTCTATTTAACGCATTGCGTTCTGGGCTCGTCTGCTTGCCTATACAGAGTTGGTCCTTTTAATATCACATAATGCCTTTCTTATGGCGCGTTCATATCTGCTGGTATGTTGTTTGACAACAGTAAGGTTTATATTGAATTTAGTCTTTATCATCTTAGTCCGTTTTGCCACATTAAGCGTTTGCTGGGCAAGTATAAAAGTGAAAGTTTACGCATTCATGGCCATATGCTTGCCTTGAAGTACGTTAAATTAATAAACTATATTACAAATTTGATCGTTTAATGGCACTTAATGTCTAATCTTAATACATTAAGCCATATCAAGTGTTAATGGTTTTCTACGGGAGGAAAAAGCTTAACGCATCATTTGTGTGGATTGCAAGTGACGTTGCAGGTAGCTGAGAGTGCAGGTGGTGATTGCGAGTGACATTGTAATTTAGTTTATTTTTTTCTTGTCTTCACCACCTGGCTGCTGTTGTAAAATGTTGAGAGATTCAATAAAAAAAAAACAAAACAATTAAAATCAAGTAAAAATAAAATCGACTGCAAGTGACATCACTTCTGGAAGTGTAGTTGTCTGAGAGTGCAAGTGTCTGAGAGTGCAGGTGCATGTCTGCAGCCAGACCCCTTTCCAACTTTGGTGCACGGATCACAAATTATTTGATTGACATCGGAACTTCGTCGCTTGAATTGCGAATCATTTGATTCATATTGGAACTTCGGTGTGCGGATTGCGAATCATTTGTTTGACATCGGAACTTCGTTGCTTGAATCGCGAATCATTTGATTCACAATGGAACTTCGGTGCGTAGATTGCAAATCATTTGATTCACATCGGAACTTTGGTGCATGGATTGCAAATCATTTGATTCACATCAGAACTTTGTCACTTGAATCGCGAATCATTTGATACACAACGGAACTTCGTCGCTTGAATCGCAAATCATTTGATTCACATCGGAACTTCGGTGCGCAGGAAATTCTGAGCCGGTTTGTGAATCCGATCGCAAAACATTTGATTCAGATGAGAACTATGCAGCGTTATCGCAAATCTTTCTTTCTTTACTTTTAATTAAACAGTGCAAAACAAACTATTGAGGCAGTAGAGAAGTTTAAAAAAAAAAAAAAAGGAAGAAAAAATAAGAGTATACACAGATACAAATCCCTTAAGAAAATGAACCATGGTGTTTATTATGGTAAGGGTGTAGTA
Organism: Labeo rohita; assembly: GCF_022985175.1. NCBI lineage: Eukaryota > Metazoa > Chordata > Actinopteri > Cypriniformes > Cyprinidae > Labeo > Labeo rohita. The sequence continues at coordinate 25,809,558 of NC_066878.1, forward strand.
ACCATGTTATTTGATGTTCTGATTATCATTTGTATAGCCACACTTTTACTACAAATATGATAGTTAAACAATGGTTAGTGTAGCTAGTGGGGTTTTTTGGGGAGTGGGGGCTTGTAAAAGCATGGTTAATTTTCGTAAGGGATGTGTTGTCAGGTTAACAAGAAAATAATACTACATTTACAGCATAAGAGAGCTCGATAAATTAATACAGAGATACGGTTTTGACTGCTTTAGGATACACCGAGCTTTGGATAGTTTCCATAATCATCTAGATCAACTTTGAATAAAGAAAAGACAGGTTTAGAGCCAGAACATTTTTGTTTATGTATGTGAAATTTAGCTAACAGGAAACACAAATTAATTAAATGTAATTAAGTAATTACCCAATATTAAGTCAACATTCTGTAAACATTCTTCAAAATTTCTTCTTTAATTTTTAATTTTACACAGAAACAAAGACATACCAGGTTGGAACAACATGAGGGTGAGTACATGATCTTTTATATTCATGTGCATTACTCAACATGTGAGTGCAGGTCTGTTTGTCTCTCAGTATCACAGGCCCTTTTGCGCTCATAAGAGTGCGTTTTGTCTTCAGAGAATTGGTGTATAAGAAACTGTCACGGGACTAAAGAGACCGGTGATCTTTGAAAGTGAGAGTTGAACAAATGCAAAAAGAGTGTCAGCGGCCCTAGAGGATTTAGACCGAATGCATCACATAAGAGCATCACAGACCATCCGAGACAGACTTCATGACTGTAGTCACCGAATACTAAAAACACTAAGCCCTCTGGCCAGTGTTCATTTGAAGTCTTGGTTTCATTTTAATCATAGTCTTTTGACTAAAATGCTGCTTAGTCATATCTTACTCTTCTGAATTGTTTTAGACTAGTTTCAGTTGACTAAATATCAAGATTTAAAAATCTAAAAGGTTTAGTTCCATTGTGAAGGATCACTCAAGCATTTCTCTGAAATGTACAAACTCGTTGAACTTCTGAAGAAACTTATTAACCTGTTAATATGACTAATATTAAGATTTAAACCAATCCAAAGACAGATTTATAAATTGATATGGAAATATGAAATTATTTAAAAAAAAATTAAAAGATTTAAAACTGCCGGCAAGTCACCGTCTTAATGAGTGAGTCATTGAATAATTCACTTGACCAATTCAATCAGATGCTGATTCATTCGGTAGTACATTTATGAATGAGTCACTGAATCATTAACTTACTTGATTCATTTAGTATTTAGGATTCATTCAGTAACAAAACACCACTGTGTGTTGTTCAGAGATGCACAATAATGTGAAACTGAGCAAAAACCAATATTAATTTGATTAATTATCTTGATTAATCTCATTTTGTTTATACAGTTATTTACAGGAATTACATATACAGTAATTCTGGCAACTGTACCTGCAATAAATCTAGTTAAAGTATCCTGAACATGTTCACTTGCGTATTTTAACTATGAAGCTACAGTGTGTCTGCTGTCATCTTCTATAACTGACGGCAAACCGTCCCTCTCAGCAAAGACTAAAATAAACCCGTCAGTATAAAACCATGTCAAGACTGCTAGACTTCAAGTATACAGCAGTATGAGTAATTAAAACAAATGACAAAATCAACAGTGAGTCACACAACAGTGATGCAGGACTGAAGAGTTATTAAGATTAACAAACATTTCACAACATTAGTTGGCACATTTCAAACCTCAGCGATAGTCTTGAAATCAGGTCTTGTGTCACAAAACAGCTCAACAGTGGCTCAAACTGTGCTTAGATTTGCTCAAAAGTTTGAGATCTCAATATAAACAATCAAATTGAGCTGTTACCCACTATATATTTAGACTAGGAAGAAGTTTGTAATAATTAGGATGTTTTAATGTTTTTAAAAGAAGTCTCTTCTGCTCACCAAGGCTGCATTCATTTGTTAAAAATATTACAATTTAAAATAACTGTTTTCTATGTGAATGTGTTAAAAGGCAATTTATTTCTGCAATTAAAGTTGAATTTTCAGCATCATTACTTCAGTCTTTAGTGTCACATAATCCTTTAGAAATCATTCTAACATGCTGATTTGCTGCATTCATTTGTTACATTTTTAAAAATATTAGAAAATCGAAATACAATTTAAAAATAAAACTGTTTTCTTTTTTTAAAAATAATATTTTATTAAATCAAGGATGAATGTCAAAAGAGTTAGGGAAAGATTTCTAATGTCACGAAAGATTTCTATTTCAAATAAACGCTATAATTTGATTCAGACTGAAACCTCATAGTGGGTTTGTGAATCATTATTCAGGGGTGCGTTTCCCATACAACGACGTAACTCGCTGATGAACCTCCATAGTATGATGCATTGTTGTGGAAACGAACTAGCTAGTCACGACTGTTTCCTGAACACGGTCGCATCTCCGTCATTTGAACCACATCAGTTCAACAATGTATGACCGTCGTTAATGACGTCACCGAGTACTAATTTATGTTATTTAACTGATTAAAGATCTCTAAAATGCAGCGATATTAAACATGGCACCTGTTGACTAATTTGCTATTTTTTGTTCCATGTCATTTCGCTTTATTTGATGTTTGATTCATTCGCGGGTTCCCTCTTACGTCATACTCTGGGGTTCCCGTAGGCATTTATGTGCATGTGCACTATTCAAAAACGCAGCTTACAGAAGAAGCTTAAAAAATACATTGATTAAAATGCATTTATATTTAGATCGAGTGAAAGATATAGATTGTACTGCATGTTAGCTTCCCTATTGTGCCCAAGCGCATAATTTATTGAGCCCATATGTCTTATTAACAAGAAACTATGCTTCTAACCACAGGTTGAGAGCTGTAGTTCCAACCACGTAAGTTTGTGACACTGTTTGTGAATGTTCGTTTAAACTATGGTTTCGGAAAACACGGAACTTGCGACTATAGTTGGCTAACGATGCTTTTGGGAAATGCATCCCAGATAAGTGATGGGTTGTTCTTGAATGATTTGTTCATTTTTAACTAATCTTTAATGTGACTTGGGGCCAACGAGTCATCTCAGGGAATGATTTGTTCAATCGCGCATGCGCAACATCCCATTAGGTTCTGTACTGGAATTAGTCCATCTGTTTCGAGTCTTCGGGTTTTGGAGTTGTTCGTTCACCTTATGGGGCTCACGCGTGATGAACGAACGACTCAAACCTGAAGACTTGAGAGATGAACTAATCAATTCTCTTTCCAGCTCAGACTGCATTGGCTAAGCTTATGGGGCTGTCACGTGATGAACAAACGACTCAAACCCGAAAACTTTTCAGATAAGAGGTGAGGTGAGCTAATTATAGACTAAAGACCCAGGTAAACAATGAATGAATCTTTTCTGTTTCTTATAGCATTATAGTTTTGTCTTGTTTGTAGTGTGATCAGCGTTTGTGTAAGCAGTAGATGTGTTCGGGAAGTAACACGTAACATTTTAATTATATTTTGCTAAAACGAACGAAATGACTCGAAAAAAAGATTCGTTCATTTTGCTGAACGAGACTCAAAGGTCTGAGTCAGTAAAATGATCCGAACTTCCCATCACTACCCCAGGGGTGCGTTTCCCAAAAGCATCGTTAGCCAACTATGGTCGCAATTTCCGTCGTTACCAACATTATTCAACGATTCAGTGTTTCCTGAAACCATAGTTCAAATGAACAATCACAAACAGCGTCACAAACTTACGTGGTTGGAACTACAGCTCTCGACTTGTGGTTAGAAGCATAGATCCTTGTTAGTAAGACATATGGGCTCAATAAATTATGCTCTTGGGCACAATAAGGAAGCTAACATGCAGTACAATCTATATCTTTCACTCGATCTAAATATAAATGCATTTTAATCAATGTATTTTTTAAGCTTCTTCTGTAAGCTGCGTTTTTGAATAGTGCACATGCACATAAATGCCTACGGGAACCCCAGAGTATGACGTAAGAGGGAACCCGCGATGAATCAAACATCAAATAAAGCGAAATGACATGGAACAAAAAATAGCAAATTAGTCAACAGGTGCCATGTTTAATATCGCTGCATTTTAGAGATCTTTAATCAGTTAAATAACATAAATTAGTACTCGGTGACGTCATTAACGACGGTCATACATTGTTGAACTGATGTGGTTCAAATGACGGAGATGCGACCGTGTTCGGGAAACAGTCGTGACTAGCTAGTTCGTTTCCACAACAATGCATCATTCTATGGAGGTTCATCAGCGAGTTACGTCGTTGTATGGGAAACGCATGTGATCAGTGTCACATGATCCTTCAGAAATCATTCTAATATGCTGATTTTCTACTCAACAAACAGTTCTATTATTATCAGTGTTAAAACACTTGTGCTGCACAATATTTTTGAGGAAATGGTCATACATTTTATTTTTCAGGACTTTTTAATTATATAGAAATTTAAAAAGTACAGAATTTACTGAAACACAAAATGATTTGTATTTTTGTGATACACCAACATTAATTTTTTTTCAGAATTTGATAATTTATTTATCAAGGAAGCATAAAATTGATCAAAAGTTTTTTATAATGTCACAAAAGATTTCTATTTAAAATAAATGCTGTTCTTCTGAACTTTTTATTCATCTGTGAATCCTGAAAAATAAAATGTATGACGGTTTCCACAAAAAATATTGGGCAGCACAACTGTTTTCAACACTGATAATAATCAGAAATGTTTGTTGAGCAGCAAATCAACATATTAGAATGATTTCACATGGATCATGTGACACTGAAGACTGGAGTAATGATGCTGAAAATTCAGCTTTGATCACAGAAATAAATTACATTTTAAAAGATATTCACATAGAAAATGACTATTTTAAATTGTATTAATATTTCACAATTTTTTACTGTATATTTTCTAATGTTGTTTTAAGTCATCTCTTTGGCTCACCAAGCCTGCATTTATTTGATCCAAAGTACAGCAAAAACAGTAAAACTTTGAAATATTTTTACTATTTAAAATGCTATTTTAATATATTTTAAAATGTAATTTATTCCTGTTATTTGAAAATGATCCTTCAGAAATCATTCTAATATTCTGATCTGCTGCTCAAAAAACATTTATTATTATTATGTTGATCATGTGAAAACACTGAGTATAAGATTTCTTTGATGAATAGAAAGTAATGATGCTGAAAATTCAGCTTTGATCACAGAAATAAATTACATTTTAAAATACATTCAAATTATTTTAAATAGTAGAAATATTTTAAAATTTGTGTGTTTTTGCTGTACTTTGAATCAAATAAATGCAGGCTTGCTGAGCAGAAGAGACGTCTTTAAAAACATTAAAATCTTACTATTCAAAAACATTTGACTGGTAGTGTACATGCAACCTGAAACGCAGCAGAAAAGACTGAAATGAAATATCATTTGAAACTCCATTAAGTTTGAAAAATAAAGAACTTTCCTTCAAAAACTGATGACACTTTATTGTCAAAAAGAGCCGCAGCTTCATAAGTATAAATGCCTAGACGTGAGGTCCTACCTGAAGAAGGCGTACATGACCAGCATGTTTCCGATCACTCCCACTGCCCCGATGACAGCCACGAAAAACGCCACTATGTAGTGAGCATGATCTGGAACGTCCACTTTCCTGAAGAAGCCACGGTCCATGTCCATCGGCTGCTCCATACCTGCGACAACGACAGAGAAGACGTTCATTAAAGCTCCATCTGACCTCATTGACCTCTTCAATTAAGCCAAAGTGTTTGGTTCTAACACGATCTCGAGGAGAACCTCCTCTCAACACATTTCCAGCTCGCTTTAGTGTGGTTACACCGGTGTTTGTTTGCGCTCTTATCTTGTTGTGCGGCGCATGTGATGCGAGAGGCTTAAGGGAAATAAGAACATGCTCTGTTTGAGCTCTCGCTCTTCCTGGACCACAAACCGCCTCCAGCACCAGAAATACGGGCAGAGCAATAACACATGCTGCAGATAGACTGAAAAACAGACTTCTTTTTAAGATAACAGCACATGAACATGCTTTATACCTGAGAACGAGAATTATGTCTGTCAGGATGAGCTTCAGCAACACCCTCTTCATTTGATCTGTAGTCTCAGCTCCTGTCTAATATTAAATGTTATGAAACAATGTTCAGAGTCTGAAGACATCACACATGGGGGTCAGTTTCTGGACTTTCTGAAAAATATCTAAAAATATCTAAAAATATCCCAGGCTTAAATGAAAATATTGTATCCCGTCTCTGACCTTATTTGCATTGTATGATACTAGATTACATTACATTCATTTTTATCTCCCTTTTCTACAACTAATTTATTTTACTTATTATTATTAATTATAATTTGTATGCCATAAGGTAATATATATATATATATATATATATATATATATATATATATATAATTTTTTTTTGGGGGGGCCAAAATCTATATTATGTATAGAGTAAATATATGTTGCAAACTGTGAAACTTTAAAATGTGTTTCAGTGGAAAGAAAATCCATTCTGAAACCTTACAGAAGCCTGAATTTAGGCTAAATATGTTACACATTCTCAACAACAACAAAAATGTTTATATATTTTAAATGATTTAAAAAATTATTAATATTTTTATATAAAATAAATTGATATTTTAAAATGTATTTAGCAAAAATATGGAGGCCAAAATGTTTTTATATGCTTAAAAAATATATTTCTTAAATATATTTTTCAAAAATATGCAAAAATATGGAGGATTTTCTTTTTCTTAAATATATTTTTCAAAAAACTGTGGAGGCCAAATTTTTTTTAATGCATTTAAAATATATTAATGATTTTTAAATATATTTCAAAAATATACAAAAAAGGCCAAAACATATATTGGTAGAAAATTAATTTTATGAAAATGTACATTTTATGAAAATACATATTTTTGCCAAATGGAATTACTTATTTAGTTTTCTGCCATTAGTGATAACCATACCATTGAAACAATTTTCACTCAGAGATTGCTAGCACATTTCACAAATAATTACAAAGAAACTCAAGTGACACATTGAATTAATTGTGAAATTTCAACGTTGAAAGACTGAAGTAGTATTTTGCTGTAAAACATAATTTTTGTAATTAATTTTTACAGTGCACAGGGGGAAAATGAACATGTTATAAACAGTTCAATTGCTATGCAAAGTAAAAAGTGAATTAAAATAAATAAATAAGTAAGTTCACTTTTGACATGAACAGGAAATTATGAAAAATATTTTGAATCAATATCTAAATGAGTTGCTAGAAATAGCATGGAAGGACCATGTTTTGCTTAGTTTTAAGAAAGTTTTATTTGATAATTTATTTATTTATTTATGTATTAATTAAAAACCCTATTCCTACAAAACAAATCTTTCAGAAGCAAAAACAAACAAACAAACAGCCAGTAAAGGATGACAATAATCTTAGACTCGCTGAGTCCTGCATTATTTGCAGATATAAATATATTTATAAATACATTTATGAATTTCACTATAAAAAATCAATCCCATCACTCGGCTGATAAAGCGTCCTGCAGCTGATTACTGAATCATGTCTAAAGGTGTCGAAAACACCTCCTCAAATCAGAAAAAGGTATGAAAATGGATCATAGTGAACATGAAGTTTCACTCTCCATAAAATGACATACTTTGTTACACAGAAGAGCTTTATAATAGTAATAATTTAAATTGGATGCAGACAACGAACCTTACGATTAAAGGAAGTAATTAAACCCAAGGGAGAGTGATTAAATGCTCCATGTAGGTGCCATAAGAGGATTTCTCTCTTAATTTATTTATTTATTTATTTAATGTTAATATGATTAAGACCGTCAAACAGGGTCATGCAAGTTAAATGCTGTTCAATGTGAATGTAAAAACAACGAAAAATATCTCATTTACTTCATCAAAATGATAGAATAACTGAAAACACATCATTGTATATCCAAACAAGTTAAAAAAAAAAACAAAAAAAAAAAACACACTGAGCAAGTTGAGAAAACCTTCAGTGCAGATTCAGACTTTCAAACTTCAATGATGCTTTAAAGTGATTTTTTAAACAAAAGTGATTTTAATAATAAAATAAACAGATTTAGACAAAAGCTGTTTCTCTGAATGTATCCCAATAACAATGTTTATGTCCAAGCAAGTGTCCAAATGAACTGAAGATGCTCGAAAGGTCAAACTATGTTCAAATATGGGAAATTAAAATCAAATTTTTTCCATCTCACGGCTTTAAAATAGCAAAGCCAAAGGCCTCATGCAGACTGGAATGACAGCAGACAGACGTCACCAAAACAAACACAAACACAGACAGAAAACAACACAACACGCTCACAGTGATGACAGATCCAATTACAATCATCCCAAATGATGACGGAAACCATTATATGCCTATTTCTATACGTTATGTCCAACATAAAGTGGTATTCTGGGGCCAAATTAATGTTTTAACAAACAAACAAACAAACATCTCCAGAACTTAAAATTTAAATTAATGTTATTTCTGTCTTTCATTTCCTTTATAAAGTTGAATTTTAAACCAAAACAATTATTTTTAACAAATAAAAATACTTATTCCTAGTCACTAAAATGATTATTTGGCTATTTTTGTAATTTAAGCCTATAAAGTGCTATTTTGGGCACTTTTAACAATTTAAACAATTTAAAAATCCCCATAATGCAGTGTTTACCTGCAGTCCTGCGTGTGTCTCTTAGAGCCTGCGGCGTTTGCAGCGATCTGTCCACATGCGTGTGAATGCTGTTGGATGCGAACGGCTCCGGCTGTGTTCTAATCCAGCAGAGAGGCGGAGCTTCACTTACAGTCATCATGAGCGCACTGACTGACACACACTGACCCCACGGCCGCTGAACACTGATGCACACGCTCGATTGATTTCCTATGCACTATTGTCACTTTCAATTGCCCACAATTTGTTCATCTGGACCGAGGAGACTGTAATGACAATGCCATGCATGTTTAACGCAGGAGTGATATAGAGAAAACACATGTAAATCTGACTGTAAACCTCTTATGTGCATGCTGTATTATGCAAGACATTATGAAGTGAGACAAATGTTGGGATGTTAAAGGAGAAGTCCACTTCCAGAACAATAATTTACAAATAATTTACTCACCCCCTTCTCATCCAAGACGTTTATGTCTTTCTGTCTTCAGTTGTAAAGAAATTATGGTTCTTGAGGAAAACATTTCAGGATTTTTCTTCATGTAATGGACTTCATTGGTGCCCCAATTTTGAACTTCCAAAATGTAGTTTAAATGCAGCTTCAAAGGCTCTAAATGATCCCAGCCGAGGAAGAAGGGTCTTATCTAGTGAAACGATCGGTCATTTTTTTTGAAAAATAAAAATTTGTATACTTTTTAAGCATAAAAACTCGTGTAGCACAGGCTCTGGGATGTGCGTTCACGATGCTACGAATTAGTGATGGTTCATTCTTGAATGATTAGTTCATTTTGAACGAATCTTCAATGTGAGTCGGGAAGAACGAGTCGTCTCGGGGGAGTGATTCGTTCAGTCGTGCATGCGCAACATCCTATTAGGTTCTGTACTGGAATTAGTTCACCTGTTTCGAGTCTTCGGGTTTTTCGAGTGGTTCGTTCATCTTATGGGGCTGTCACATAATGAATGAACGACTCAAACCCGAAAACTTTTCAGATAAGAGGTGAGGTGAGCTAATTATAGACTAAAGACCCAGGTAAACAATGAATGAATCTTTTCTGTTTCTTATAGCATTATAGTTGTGTCTTGTTTGTAGTGTGATCAGCGTTTGTGTAAGCAGTAGATGTGTTAGGGAAGTAACACCTAACATTTTAATTACATTTTGCTAAAATGAATGAAATGACTCGAAAAAAGATTTGTTCATTTTGCTGAACGAGACTCAAAGGTCTGAGTCTGTAAAACGATCCGAACTTCCCATCACTACTACGAATCGTGTCTAAATTCATCGTCTGTGTACGGAGTATGGTGAAAAACTCCATCTTATTTTCTCCTACAACTTCAGAATCGTCTGACATCGTTGTACCTTTTTGTTTGTAAACAGAGTTTGACTTACTTGCACTTTCTTAGTCTTTGCGTGTTCGCTTTGTAAACACTGGGTCTGTAGTTCTGCGTGACCTTTCGACGTGATTCAATAGTACGTGAACACGCATCACACACTGTAAGACATTTCTGTAATTTCTACAGTTATTAACTGTATATCACCCAGTATAATACTGCAAATTCCCTTTGCAGTAAATAACTAATAACCATTGCATTATGGGAATTTTCTGTGACATCAGACCCCAAATACAGAGACTTACTGTATTTTTTAAAATTGCTGTATACTACTGTATTTGCTGTAAGGTTCTCATTGGTGGCATTCTATTGAGGTCGTTTTATTTTCCTCATTTATTATATTTGGATTGACACCATTTGCCCTACACCGTGTCTACAACGCCGCAACAGCTTGGGACGGACTACACTGGATGTGTTGCATCGCTTGTAATGACTGAAAAATCCGTTTGTCCTTCATGTCAGACACAGCGCGAGCGCTTGAAGTACATCTGTAAGTCAGAAATTTACCGGGGCATTACTGTACTGTAAGCACTCACTGTAGATTGTATATTTAATGAGTTCTATATTGTCTTTTTTTGTCGAGTCGAGCTGCGCCGCGCCACTCGTGTTCGAGGAAGACGCTGAAGCAGCGGGCAGCGTCGCGGCGTTTGCCCGGGGATGAACCCGCGAGAGCGGAAGAGTTCCGGAGAACATCCGCGCTGTGTGTCGATGCAATTTACGAGAGATTAAGACCAGCAAGTAAGGTAAAAATATATATATGTTTGTCTGAGTGTTTGTCAGATTTTTGCACACCAGTTTAACCTAGTAATATTTACCCGTCAACATGGCGGTTACAAACTTTACTATAGTAAACTGTTTTACAGTTTACAAACGTTTTTTGTCGGCTTATTAAACTAAGTTACTGAATTAAAATAATTTTCAACAAGCAACGCTTATCTTATATTAACATTAGGTTAACTAATGTGAAATTTTGTTCAGGTGTTAGTATAATGTTGGCCAGTAGCCTATTGAAAAAAAAAAAAAAAGTATGTTAGCTAGGTTGGACAAGTTATATGGCTAACTGTTAGCTGCCTTTCTAGTTTTAGAATTAGTTTGTTATAATATTAATGGAATTTAAGATTTACTGCATTTTGTTGTGCTTGTGTTTTAAAGGCAACTGCAATGAAGCATCAAGAAAGACATGAGCATGACAACCTCACTGAGACTGATAGTTCATGGTAAGAGAACAACTATGGTTTTGAGAAGTTTGTGTATTTTTTGTGGGGTTTTCCTTTTAAAAGTGTGCCATTTCTTCTACTTGTTTTTCAGAGAAGACATTTCTGTCACTAACAAAGTGGATGGTGAGCAAAGGTGGTGGCCACGTTTTGGAGCAGCACCTGGGTTTTGCAGATGGCTGTGTATTCTTTGGCTGCATGTCTTTTTCTCCATTATGTTTCTGTTGCCTATAGATTCTTTGTGAGGATACAACATAATGCACTGCAAAACGTCCTAAGGCAGGGGAAATGGTGATGATGCAGTTTTTTCAACTTCATTGAGTAGTTTAAGACTGTATTTTTAAGTGTTATACATGCATTGTTTTAAATAAAGTATTTGATATTTTGTGATTATTGTGTCTGTTTAATTGAATGTCAGTTGTACCTGTGTAGAGTAAAAATAAAATAAATTTAAATGAATTATATATAAATTTATAAAATCTACTGAAATCTATATTAAAATTAATGAATTACAGTAGTATACTGTTGAATTTGATCTTTTAATAGTATTTGGCTGTAAAACAGCTACAGTTTGCAACTGTAAATTAAATACGGTTTGCTACTGTAAATTCTAATTACAGTAACTTACCAGTAAGTTACTGTAAAAACCCTTTGAAATGTCTAACAGTGCAGAGCCTGTGCTACACGTGCCTTTGTGCTTAAAAAGTATACACATTTTTATTTTCCAAAAAATGGAACGTTTCACTAGATAAGACCCTTCTTCCTCGGCTGGGATCGTTTAGAGCCTTTGAAGCTGCATTTAAACTACATTTTCGAAGTTCAAAATCGGGGCACCAGTGAAGTCCATTATATGGAGAAAAATCCTAAAATGTTTTCCTCAAAAACCATAATTTCTTTACGACTGAAGACAGAAAGACATGAACATCTTGGATGACAAGGGGGTGAGTAAATTATTTGTAAATTGTTGTTCTGGAAGTGGACTTCTCCTTTAAGAAGAAACAGAGAAGATTCTCCACTATATCACATGCAAAGCAACATGATTTGGAAGAGTGCTATTTTAGTATCTTTGATATATACTATTATAGTTTTTGTTAATATTTTGAATTAGGTTTTATTTTTAGATTTTTTGTTTTAAAGTCCTTTAATTTTAAGTTAAAGTTTTAGAATGTTGCTTTTAATAGCATTATTTTTTTATTCTTTATTTATTAGTGTTTTTTTTAGTCACTTCAGTACTTCTTTGGAAGCATGCTTCTAAAAGAAATAAAAAACCTAATAAAAATAACAGGTCATTTTGACTTTATATCTCACAATTGTTTTTTTTTTCTTGCAGTTTGCAATTTTGTTTGCAGAACTGTGAGATAAGAAGTCAATTACATTATTTTATATTATGTGATATGTGTTTGAGAAAATAAAACAAAAAAAATTACAATTGTAATTAAAAAATAATTACATGTGACAAACTGAGGAAAGAAGTTTAAATTGTGAGATATGAAATACAAATTGCAATTCTGAGATTTAAACTCAGAATTGCTTTTTAAATGGAGAATTATGAAATATATACTCATAATTGTGAGATGTAAACTCAGAATTGCTTTTTAAATGGAGAATTATGAAATATATACTCATAATTGTGAGATGAAAATGGAGAATTATGAAATATAAACAGAATTGGAAGTAAACATTTAGAACTCTGAGTTTCTATCTTACAATTTTGAGAAAAAAATGATCAGAATTGCAAAAAAAAAAAAAAAATATATATATATATATATATTATAATAATAATAATAATTAAATAAATAAATAATAAATAAAGTGAGATAAAAAGTCACAGCTACCTTTTTTATTTTTTATTCCTTGGTGAAACAGGCTTTTAAATGTTGCTTTGGCAAGGAGCTAAAATAAAGTATGCTTGTTTTTTATACTTGATTTTACTTCAATTAACATTTATATAGTTCTAGTTTGAGATAACGATAACCCTGAATTGTAAAAACAGATTTTTCCTCCAGGAAGCAAATCTTTCTTGATGTGGAGAAACTTTACTTTTGCATGTACAACTTCTACTAAACGTCCAGACAGTCTCAGTAGGAAGAGTTTAGAGTCTTTTAGCACATATACGGCTCATGAGAGAGTCCTGATAAAATCTCCCCGGGTCAGAATAAGGGAACTGGACAGCAGCCACTGCATGTCAGGAGCTTCCAGCTTTTAAAATAAGCATCCATGTGTGAAGAGACTCCTCAGAGAGAAACGCCTGCCGGATAAAAGCTCACAGACACTGATCCGATCAGAGCCGAGCGCTACCTGCTGCTCATTCACCCCACATACGGCTTCATTTCAGCCTACAGCCGAGTTCACACGCTAACAACAGCAACGCCAGAGGCACATATTTAGATCGACAGGATCTGAAAGCACACGAGGAAATGCTAAAACAAAACCAGCTTTTTAACAGGATCATTTGTTGCATTTCTAAAGAATAATACCACCCAACAACAACTACTTTACACCACTGTGTGTTTAAAAGGAATCACCTGTAACAATGCTGGCCAATATCTAGCGTCACAACAAAATTCACATGACATTCACACTATTTTTGCTGTGTATCACACAAATACACACTGAAAACTCTAGCATCTGTGGAAAATTTAGCATTGGTGCATCCTTTATATGGGCCATTCTACAAAAGTGGTTCAAAGTCTGAGCTGGAAAAATGGAAAAAAAAAAAATATATATATATAAAAAAAAAAAAAAAAAAAAAAAATAAAATATATATATAAATATATATATATATAAATATATATATCTTTTTACACAAATTTTATATGTATGCAAATTGTATAATATTTAAGGTACACATTTCTAGTAATTGTGCAGTTAATTCTCATATTAATCCTCATATGGTAGAATATTGTCATTTGGAATATTTGTAGTCTCTCCAAATTTACTACTACCAAAACACAGCAATATATAATTTAATTAGAAGGGCAATATTGACCTATTAAGATTTTGCTTACATCTTCCATGTAAATTACATGCATCTGATACAGCATTTATTCTTAAGCTCAATCTAATATTCACAATAAAACATTAGTTTGCATGTCATACTATTCTTTCATCTATTATGGATGATTTTGTTGACAGCACTGCTCAAAGCATTTGTTGGCTGCGTCATACAAGGTGTTGTTGTAATTAAAAATAACTTCCTTGTTTACAACCCTGTTTCAGTCTCTTTCAGTATAAAAGTCTTTACAGCTAACTTGCTCATTAAAACAATCTCTTGTGGCCATTTAATGGTGGAACAATGTAACTAAAAACACCATCAGGAATACTCAGAAATACAATTATTAAATATAGCTGCAAGCAGCGATTACCGGGATTCAAATGCTTTAACCCTCTAAGCGCCAAAGTTGAAAAATTGCGACTAGGCATCATACTTAAAATACACTGTAGTTCCTAATATGGTGTAATATCTCATTTGTATTCCCTACCGCTAGATGGCAGACATGTAGTACTTCGATTCTAGATCAAAATTATGTCATGTAAAAAGCATTTTTGGTAAATCCAGTTAATTTACCATAGAAATATTACATTTTTTAACAGATATGACTGTTATAGCACCAGCTGCGGTCTAATCCCCTTAAAACTATGCATGCTTGTTTAGAATCACCTGTCGCATGTGCTCTTCCATTTCGTCAAGTTTTGAGTTTTCCTTTAGGCTTTATAGGATTTTGGGTAAATTCAGACAGGCCCCTTTTCTAAACAACCACATTAAAGTTTCCCAAAGGGTAAATTTCAACATTTCTTTTGAAAATTACTGACCTAGAGGGTCCAAAGAATTGTACTGCATTAACTGAGATTGAGTAGGTCTTTTACATCTTCTCAATCATTTAACAAACAATTTGATTGATAGCAGTGGTTCTAGAGGCAAAGTTGTTTAAAATGAGTAGTTCTATCATATGATATGAGTACTGTGCGTATGTGCAATCGTTTGTGCCACTGAAATATGCTCTATCACCCCCCCAGTGGCCGATTTCTTTCAAATGTCTCTCAGACCTTTGGGGCCGTTGAACAGGCCCAACGAGATTTAATCCGATCTGCCTTTGTTAACCTTTCCTAACAAGTCCTTAAACTTCGTCAGCCAATGGCAGCTACGTTTTTTGAGATACGCACTTCGGAACAAGACCATGCACACCAATTTTCTCTGTTTTTCTCTCTTATAGCACCAACAAGTAGCCAAGCTCTGCGATTTTTTTTTTGTGACATTACACACAGAAGAGGAGTGACACTGGATTAAGCTATATTGTGAACATGTTTGAAATGCATGTATCTGCATTCAGATGAAGTGTCGGAAGTCACTTAAAAAGCATGACATGAGATGCCATTTAAATATAAAAATTAATATTAATCAGCTCGCTCTCTGCTGCCTGAGTGGATAATCTGAGAAAACGTCAGATTCTGAGTCAAATGTTGAACACTTTCCATAAATACCAGCACATTTTCCTCTCTCAGCCTTTTCATAATGCAAATTCTAAAGCTTTAAATAGGAAGAAATTTTCATTATCCCAATCCAAAGGAAAGTTAATTAACATCAACGGATTGAACGACACAAACATCACAGTGAAATTGTCAATTTAATAAAAATGTAAATGATCCTCTTACCAATATCCTGGTCAGTTTTGGCCCGTCTACTCAGTTGGTTCAGATCAGCTCATGGACTAAAACACATCCACAGATCTGAGTTTGAGCCGCTGGGACTGGCTTGTGTCGTCTGCTCTGAACGCTGACTGGAAACATCTGACTGATGCATTCACACCGGTCATTGTCTCAAAGCGCAGGCTTCCGTCTGACCCCCTCTGACGACAGGAACATATGACGCTAGTCTGAGAGCAGAGTTGCCGGAGAAAGCCTGCAAAAACTAATTTGCAACTGTTGAGGAGAGTCGATTGCTTTTGCCACACATAACATTCTAACAATCCCATAGCAAGCACTACAAACCACTTACCTTAGCAGCCACAAGCACCCAACTACAACACCCTAGAACAACAAGTTTTAGACAACAAAGTTTCCATCACACTCTTAAAAATAAAGATGCTTCATTATGCCGTAGAAGAACCTTTTTTTGTCTAAATGGTTCCATAAAGAACCTTCATCTGAGCAATCAATACAAAATAGTGCACTGCTGTTTTGCATTAGTCAATATGTGAAGATGAGCTTTGTAAGTGAATGGAGGACGATTACTGTGCCAAAAGATTCCTTTTTTGGACTCAATGCTTGTGTTGCATTTGAACAAAAGCTTTGAGTGATTGCACTGATTCTTTAGTCTACTGTGTAACTACTGTAAATATCCTAATAATCAATCCTCAAGCCATGCACATCAAACTATAGTGTATTGAAGAAACTAAATTTTTACTTTTATTCATCAAGGATGCATTACATTGATGAAAAGTAACAGCAAATACATTTATAATGTTACTGATTCAAATAAATGCTGTTCTTTTAAACGTTCTATTCATTTGTAAAACCTGAAAAATAAAATGCATCACAGTTTCCACAAAAATATTGGGCAGCACAAACAATTTTCAACATTGATAATAATCAGATATGTTTCTTGAGCAGCAAATCAGCATATTAGAATGATTTCTGAAAGATCATGTGACACTGAAGACTGGAGTAACAATGCTGAAAATTCAGCTTTGATCACAGAAGTAAATAGCATTTTAACAGATATTCACATACACTGTAAAAAAACAGTTTGTTGAGTCAGCTTAAAATAATTTGTTACCAGGCTGCCTTTTTTAAAGTTCAGTCAACTCAAAAAAGTTTAGTCAACTTGAAATGTAAGGGACAACCTTAAACTTTTAAAGTTGTAATAAGTGACAACTTATATATTTGAGTTGATTCAACTTAAAATTTTGAGACAGCTGGGTAACAAGCCCAGCTTTTAAGTTTAACAAACCACATTTTCAGTTTAGTCAACACAAATATCTAAGTTGTGACTTAGTACAACTTAACATTTCAAGTTGACTAAACTTATCTGAGTTGACTGAACTTAAAATTTTAAAGCAGCTGTGTAACAAGCCCAAGTTTTAAGTTCAACAAACCAAATTTTTAGTTTAGTCAACAACTCAAATATCTAAGTTGTGACTTAGTACGACTTAACATTTTAAGTTGACTAAACTTATTTTAGTTGACTGAACTTAAAATTTTAAGGCAGCAGGGTAACAAATTATTTTAAGTTAACTCAACAAATTGTGTTCTTTTTTTTACAGTATAGAAAACTGCTATTTTGAATTATTATAATATTTCACTATTTTTACTGTATTTTTAATCAAATAAATGCAGCCTTGCTGAGCAAAAGAGACAACGTCTGACCCAAAACCTTTGAATGGCAGTGTATAATTACTTTATTTTAGCATTTTTTAGAGCATAGGGCACAATTTGGCTGAGATACAACTATTTGAAAATCTGGAATCTGAGGGTGCAAAAAAAAAAAAAAAATCAAAATATTGAGAAAATTGTCCTTAAAGTTGTCCAAAAAGAAATTCTTAGCAATGAATATTACTAGTCAAAAATTAAGCTTTTATATATTTACAGTAGGAAATTTACAAAATCTCCACATGGAATATGATCTTTACTTAATATCCAAATGATTTTTGGCATAAAATGAAAATCAATCATTTTGACCCATACAATGTCTTGTTTGGCTATTGCTACAAATTTAACCTTAATTCAGTTTCTGCATAAAAATAATTTATTCAGTGACCATCTGATTCAAAACCAGACAACATTTGTGAAAGCTCCAATCTGAAACACCAATGAAACATCATCATCAGCATCACATGAACACATTTAAATATTTTCGCCTCAAATTAACCCTAAGCTTGTTGTAAATCCAACATTTTAAAGAGAACTGGCCAATGAGATGCCCCACACATGCTGTTTTGAACAGCACATGCTACTTGTCCTTCCCTGAGGGCGGATCACAGCAAAACAAACTCACAGTCTTCACATCAGCAGCCGGAAAACACAACAGACCTTTGAGTCGTGTAAAATACAGGCCGGTAGCAATCCTCCATTGCTGTTCTTACTCTAAATGTTATTTGAAGGAAGACTTTTCCATACAGAGAACCATAGAGATGCAGCTTCCGTGAGGGAAAAGAGAGGCAAAGTGAACCCAGGAGAGCGGCCGATCGATCGATGGGG
The DNA here is from genome assembly GCF_022985175.1 of Labeo rohita. NCBI lineage: Eukaryota > Metazoa > Chordata > Actinopteri > Cypriniformes > Cyprinidae > Labeo > Labeo rohita. The sequence continues at coordinate 25,828,046 of NC_066878.1, forward strand.
TTGGTAATGAACAGTGCACGGCTTTAATTAACTTAGCAAATCTGTCATTGACAGCTGCAGAAAAAAGCCTTCAGGATCCCAAACGTGCAACAGCATCACACGCCACCTGATCTGCAACCTGAGAAAGACTTAAACCATTAGCATTCAAAGAGCCATGAAATGTGAATGGGTGCCACTAGAGTCCAAACAGCTGATAAAAACATCACAATAATCCACACCACTCCAGTTTATCATTTAACATCTTGTGAAGACAAAACTGCATGTTTGTAAGAAACAAATCCAGCATTATAACTTCAAACCATCAGTTCTGGCTAAAATACTATAGTCCATAATCTATAATAACGCTTCTTGCCACTTTTAAAGCATCCGGCAAGAATGACTTGAAGACTAGAGGTGTCAGATATCAATCATGTCTACGCTTACAATCACACACTTCTTAATGGCTCCTAATGAAGTCCCAAGCATTGTGAAGCACAGTAATGCCCTCGGTGTGTTTGCACAGGCCTAATTTGGGCTCTGCTGACAGACAGCCTCGGGTCGGTTCTGCTGGTGGCTGGAGACGGATCTGACATTTCTCTGTCACTTCGCCCACAGACGCAAATGAGCCGCTGGCATGTTAGAAAACGGACACACGGTCAACATGGGACACCACATCTCTGGCTTTAGAAAGTAAACCCAATGCATGTGAAAAGACAGCTTTCTGTTGTGCATGCATGCTTAGTCATTAAACTAGGGCTAGTGTTCCTCCCAACTAGACTAGATCTAACTAGCCTCTCATATTCTTCCTGCAGGCAAATGTGAAACACATTCTTACTGGACTGAAGCTTGACGCCTTGCAAGTTTCCTTCATGTTGGTGGGTGATTCCAGTGTATTATTGCTTTTAAAATGATTTTTTTGTTCATTAAAATAAAATGTAATAACACATATTAAATATTGGATAAAAAAAA